>NW_024496525.1:18270438-18327901 GCF_017590055.1 Onychostruthus taczanowskii | reverse complement strand
CTCCTGCCGGCAGCCCGCCGAGCGCACGGCGGCTCTGCCCGCGCCCGGGGCGGGGTGAGGAGCGGGGCCACGAGAGCGGCCGGCACGGGGGCTCAGGGAGAGGGACCGGCCGCACTGCCCGGTGCCCGGTGTCCGCGCACTGCCGCATCCCGCCCGCCGACGGCTCCTGCCGCCCGTCTGCGGACGCCTCGTGTGCGGGTTCGGGTGGGCACGGGACAGCCTCGGATGGAGAGCCAGCGAGCGGGACCAGAGCTGTGTGCCAGCAGCGGCGGGCGTCCTCAGGGCTCCTGCGCCCAGGGCCTGCAACTGCGGCTGTACACCCTGCTACAGGTACCCACGGGAGGGATCCGTGTGCGCGTGTGTGCGCCCAGCAGAACGAGGGATGCAGCTCCACGGCTGGCTGCACCAAGGACGTGGGCTGGCAACAGCCAGGTACCGGCTGCAGCATCGCCGGCACCAAACCCTGCTCCAGAAGTACGGGATGCCTTCAGCTCTGCTCCAGTAGTGGTCCACAGTGCACCTGACACAGGATGGGGTGGTGCGGGATGGCCAGGAGGTGGCTTCCCGGCCTTTGAGAAGTGTCAGCTGACTTTTCCAAGCAAATCCACATAACCAGTCCCTGCATGAAGTGGATCCAAGTGCAAGGACACTGCCACAGGTAGAACCATTGCATTTTAGGTTTGGGAGTGTGTTCTGGCACACAGCAGCACAGGCTATGCCTGGTATGTGCCCTCTGCTCCTGCCCATGCCCAGGAGATGTCACTGTAATGCACAAGCCTGTCCAGTGGACCATCTATCCCACAGCAAAATTTTTAATTCTGAGAAGGTGGGAGCTGGGTTTTGAGAGGACAGATGCCACCAGTCAAGAACATCCAATAGCCTGTCTCCTACAGGAACCAGGAGAGGTTTGCAGTATACAGAGATGGAACTTTGCACTGCACAGAGATGGAACCTTTTCCATTCAACAGTCACAGGCTGTGGCATAAAGGGGAAGAGGCCCAAACCCTCTGCTTTAACTTTATTGTTTTACAGCCCAAACAAATCACTGAAAAAGACATGCCCTAAACTTTGAGTGTCAAATGCCTTGGTACTGACTGAAATACAGCAGAAGGTTGTTCACGTGACAGAATCAGGGAGTGGATTGGGTTAGGAAGGACCTTACAGATAATCTCATTCCAACCCCTGGGTCTTGCTAGGATTCAGCTCCTGCCCAAGCCTTGGCTGGAATAGCTGAGCATTAAACTGATGTAGATACATCACTCTTCTGCTGCTCTCTTTGCTAGCTGCTTCTAGCATGCTGGGTTTCAAAGGGAACCTTTTTTTTCTCTTCCAAGCCAGCTGTTTTCATAGAAGAAATTTTTACTGCAATGGGCTATTCACCAGAGAAAGGCCATCACTTGCACCCACAGCACTGCCAGTGCTGCTGGAGGCTGTGTAGCAGGTGAGAGGGAGGCCTCCTGAATGGAGATGAGCACACAGGCTGTCCAGGTGAGCAAAAAGTACAAGGTGCCTGTGGACAAGATGGCGGGATCATCTGGTATCCACAGGGAGCTCCCACTGACCACCAAAGAGGGAATTATTACCATATACACTTTGCAGAGGGAAATGAAAAGACAAGGAGGCCTAGCACATGCTCTGCATCTTTTCAGCAGAGCTTATCACGTTTTTCAAAGAATGAAGATTGGCTCCTGACAGCAGCTGAGGAATGGGTCAGATCTGAGCCATGAACTCCACAGTCCGGGCAGAAGGAAGCACAAAGGCATGTAAAGGGATCACCAGCACAAGGACATCGTGACAGCTCCCTTGTCTCTTTCTCATCCCTGAAATGAGTTCAAACTTCTGTATTTGGGACTGAAACACAAAGGACCAGTTAAGGATGACATGGTCTCCCCTCCACCTTTCCAAGTGGCAAGCCATGCCTACCTATCCTCTTTGGTGCAGCACTGAGCTACTTTTTGCTTGACAATATAGTCAGAGCTGCCTCCAAGGTTCCCAGCTTTCTAGGGTGAATTCTCCTGGCCCACAGCTGCTAACACAATCATCAAAACAGCTCTGGGATCTGCTCCATCGTGCCACTCAGCCAGGAACACACTGGCCTGTTCTGCCCTGGCAGATGCTGCCAGAGTGCTGACCCAAACAGAGCTACAGGAGGACAGCATACGCAAAGGTAACATTTACTGAGAGATACAGAACTGAGTATTATGAAGGACATACACGGATGGAGAGGGTAGCGACACCACTGCAGAGGGCAGCTTGGACCCCCTTCCCAGCATGCCAGGAAAGGAGCTGGATGCTACCAGACAAGTAACACAATGGAGATAACTGTGGCATATGTGTTTGTAACAAACAGACCATTATAACATACATTTCTATGGGATCACATCTAGTGATTATATAAATCCATATAGAGATCACTGTATAAAAACTTTGTAAAAAATACTTTAAAAAAGTGTAAAAATGTGCATTCAAAAGCACGGCCGACACGGACAGCTGGGCTGTAAACATTATACTGAGTGTGCTTGTGGGGGGCGCCTGCGCCACCAAGCCCCGACAGGCCTGCCCACCAGACGGGGCTGCATCAAGTGTTTGTGGTTCTTGGGTATGGGTTTCCCTCTGGAGCATGTGCCAGGAGCAGCAGCAGCCTTTGGGCAGGGTGCTGGTGGGCACTGCCCAGCTGCCACTCCTCAGCCTGCGGCCCCTGCTACCCACAGGCTGCGTGCTCCTCGCAGGACACGCTGTGGCTTTGTGGGCCCCAGGGCTGAGAGCAGGCTGAAGGGCGTGCTGACGTATCACAGGGAGGCTGCCCGCATTGGCACCGCCAGCCCTGCTCCCAGGTTCAGCCTCAGAGTACATGGTTGGCAGGTTCCTGATCTTCTCTGTTCCCATGTTTGGTCCATAGTTCCCAAGGAAGCCCACTGGGTCCTGGCTGCACCAGGCCTGGGTGCACAGTTCTTCATACAGTACATACATTAGAGACCCTGGAAGACCCTGTGCCACTGTCTCCTCCTCCTGGCCCTGTGCCACTTTCACTTCTTCTCCAGCTGCTCCAGCAGTGGGTTGGCTTCGCTCTCAGGCGTCTTGATGCTGTCTGTCCGCACGATGCAGGTGGGACGGTGCCGGTTCAGCATCAGGATGAGCTGCTGCCTCTCCTGTTTCAGCTCTTCTATCTGGGCCTTCAGCTCAGCATTCATGAGCTCTAGACGCTCAGACTCCTAGCAGACAGGAACACAACCGCATGTGACTTTATCTAGCAGGACAAGATACAAGAAACAATTTGGCCAACATGCCACCTCTGCTCAGTCCCTCAGCCCCTGCAGCAGGGGAGCAGGCTGAAGACCTGCCAAGGCATCACATCCCTCCAGGCAGTTCATCCCCATCCCACTAAGTGCTTGGCACTTCGTGTCACACAGAAACACACAGCCACCACCTGGGGCAGGTCTCTGCCGCACCCCAGCAAAACCTGTGCCTGGCTGCTTCCCGTGGTCTGGTAAGGTGTTTGGGAACAAACCCATGTTTAAGTTTTCACCCAGCTCATCTGTAAGCATCTGCCCTTATGAAATTACTCCTTCCAAGTTGTGTCATCTGCCCATGCCTCACCACTGTTTGCAGAAAAACAGCAAGGTGCTGTGACAGTTTTTCTGCCCTGGGGTTAGAGGTGGAGTGGGCATCTGGCCTCTGAGTGGGAAAATCTTTAGGACTTCGGTCAAGGGGCCAGCACTGCCAGCCCGTCCTGTGCCACACTCACATGGGTATTCCTGCTCCAGAACTGAAGCAGAGACATTATTATTCCTCTCTCACTGCAAGCCCAGAGCCAACCTCCAGCCCACTCCAGCCCTGGTACCATGGATAAGCTCTGCCTGGGCATGAACACGGCCACCACCTTCACAGCCTCCGAAAAGCAGGGGCTGTATTTTCCCAGATAAAGGCACTGGAGCAAGGGGTGGCAGAGGGGAAGCTCAGGACGCAATGCTTCCTGCAGCTGGAGCACTGCTCTAGGGAAGTGCCTGCTGTGCCCTGGGACAGACTGGGCACCCACCCGCTGCAGGAACTCCGTCCTCTCCTTCTTCTTGTTACGACATCGTGCTGCCGCTACTTTGTTTTTCTCCCGGCGCCTTTTCCTCCTCTCTTCTTCCTCATCCAGCTATAAGAAGACAGAGAAACCCAGATCAGAGGCAGCAGATGTGGGTTGGGGCAGGAGGTAGGGGTGAGCACATGGCAGCCCCATCCATGGCAGGGCAATGTGGCAGCCACCTGGTCACGAGCCACCAGCAACATGACTTAATCCTCACTGGAACCAGGGATGCTGCTGCTACAGCCTCTACCTCCACTTTGTGGGAACACAGAGAGGGAGACACACAGCTGAGGACATGGCTGGTAGGGGACAGACAACCCTTCACAGGCTGCTCCCTCCCTGAGAGAGGGAAGAGACAGAGAATAGAGCGCCCTCCCAGAAACACAGGTGGTTTGTCACAATACAGGCTCAGCTCTGTAGCACAGACATTGAAAGCATCACACACAGCCAAGGACAAGAGGCAGAAAAACCTGGAAGTTACCCCAGCTGGGCCTGCCCCATTCCAGTGTCTGGGACTGTCTGCTGCAGCTTCAGCACCGTCTGAGTCACAGGGCCACCACAGTAAGGTGGGGACAGGTCCTGCATCCCCTGTGAGGAGGCAGGCCACAGCAGTACCTGCACTGTTTGCCATGACTCAGTTCTCTGTGCTCTTTGACTCAATCCACACAGCCCAAGCCAATAGGGCTAGAAATCCATAACCAAAGTATTTACAGATATATGGTGCAAAGCCTTTGTAAATGGCCAATAGCATGCCAACATCCAAGAACACAAACTAGCTCCTTCAAGAAAAATCTGAGTGCTGGAAAGCCCTGCAAAGTCAGGTTAAACTTTGTAGCATGGATAGAGAAGGAAAGGTCCCCAGTGCCTTCATCCACATTTGGCCTGGGTCTCTGAAATTGGAGGTGTCAGAATGAACTGCCTCATTCCTATTGACTGATACCCGCTGGCCACAAGATCACCCCACATGCACACACAGCAGCAGTGCCTGATGGTAATGAAGGCTGCAGGTGCCATCATCCACAGCAGACTGTACACACTGCTGACAGTCACCAAGTCCAAAACCCGCTAATCAAAACATGCCAGTGTGATGCACAAGGACTGGATGAAACCTGGACTCAGCAAAGGCAGGGTGAAGGGGCAGCTTAAGTAAGCTGCATGTCCAATACACAGCACATAGCATGCTGTGGAAGGCAATGTCTGAGCTTTATAGCACTAACAGTTTTGCATCTTTTCTACGTTGCTTTGCAAGGATTATACCACAGCTGCTATTTCATCTAGGGCGAAAATATTAAGCAAAGCCACCACAAGCTATGCACAGACTTCCATAATGCCAGGCTGCCACCATTCCCATGACAAGGCAGCGTCATGGGGCACCAATGTACCACACTTTGGAGAATTGGATGGGAACTGCACTGATACCCCCAAGTCCAGTCAGAAATGGACAGCTCACCCTGCACCCACATAGATGTGACAGGTTAGAACTAATCTGGAAGGCACTAACTCTACATTCTGCTGCCAGGTCTTACAAAAGTTCCTGACAGAAATTAAGAGAAGGTGAACATCAGGGTAGATGCAATTCCCCTCTGCACATTTACCAACTACTCATTTACCCCTAAGACAGCTTCTTGGTCTTTTAGTTCAAGGATTACTATAAGGGTGCATAGAGGTCACATGTGCTCACAGCTCCAAAGCTCAAAAAACACCCCCAAACTTGCCTTCAAAAGTACATCTCGGGGAGTAACGGCAACTGGAAGCGCAACCACCAACTGCACCAGCCCTGGAAACTGCCTGACATTTCCATGCCCATTGGTCCATTCAACTAGAATTACAGAATAAGTGACCTGTCTCTGACCCTGCCTCCACCCCACAGAGGGCCCAGAAAAGGTCTGTGTCCTTTAGATGGAATACAGATGCCCAAGAAAGGTGGCTCGTCACAGACAGAAGAAGCTTGAACCCGTGGTTCTGCTTTTTGACCACAGCTCCTGTGGCTTCATAGAAATATAGAAAGGTTTGGAGATCACTTAGTTCCAATTCCCCTGCCACAGGCAGGGACACCTTCCAGTACAGCAATTGCTAAAAGCCCCTTCCAGCCTGGTCTTGAATACTTCCAGGTATGAGGAATCCACAAATTCTCAGGGCAGAGAAGTTCTCTTCTTCAAGACAGCAGGTTTTCCCCATCTGCATCTGCTTGATTTCAGTTCAAAAAGGTGACATGGCCCTGGTGCTGAGGATTAGGACGTTATTCAGAGGCACATGGGGCAGTGATGGTGTATCACCCAATAGCATGTCCCAGCAGTTGATCTCCAGGGGATTGGATCCCTGTGGGTAGAAATCCCTGTGGGAATGCCTCCTGAATGGTTTCAGTCAGCAGCCTCCGAGACTGAGGTGATCATCTGCCTGAGGGGCAGGGCTCAGTCCCAGAGGGAGCACCCCAGGTAGGATTCAGTGGTGGAGTATCCCAGCAGCATCTGTCTACACCTGTCCAAGAGGAGAGCAGCTTTCCCAGTGGGGCTGCCCATCACTCTGCAGAGAAGGTGGCCCCCAACACCCACTGGATGGGTTTTGTGTGTGTCCCCAGGCACAGACACCCCAATGACAGGAGATGCTGGTGCCCCCAGCAGGGCAGAGTGAGCTGCCTTGCCCAGGCTCATGGCAAGCAGCCTGTCCTCCCAGCCACCACAGAGTGGCACCCAGCATTCCTGGGCTCCAGCACCCTGCAAGAGGAAAGCAGCTGCAGGCTGCATTGCAAAACTGTGCGTAGGCAGCTTCTTGGCTACTCATGGGATAAGCAGCTACTGCTTCAGCTCCCTCAGGCTTTTGCTGCAAAGCCTTGCCAAGGGCAGCTCCATTTGCTGTCTTCAACTCCTCAGCTTCATGGGCCATGCAGGGGAGGAACCAGCTGCATGGAAGGTAGCTGTGCAAGGGCTCTCAGTGGGTTTTCTCTTATCCTTCCTCTATATGGTGTGTAGAGGAACAGCTGGCTCAGAGGACACTCAGCAATTCCAGTACCTGCTGTGGGGCAGGCCTGCCCTGTCCCTGTCACACAGATGCCAGTGACATCACATACCCATGCCCACGAAAAGCAAAAGCAGCGGTTGCAGGGACAGCTCTGAGATGCCCAAAATGCCCCAGGAAAGGAGCTGGGCCTGGGAAGACAGCATAGCTGCAGAATCACCCTCTTTCTTCCCCAACCCATGAAGCAAGGCAGGCACTGCAGACCATTTGCTGCAATAATACCCAGGCCACGAGCTTGGAAGAGAGTTTGGCTTCAGCTGCAAATCTGTGA
The DNA here is from genome assembly GCF_017590055.1 of Onychostruthus taczanowskii. Lineage (NCBI taxonomy): Eukaryota > Metazoa > Chordata > Aves > Passeriformes > Passeridae > Onychostruthus > Onychostruthus taczanowskii. Next base: position 18,320,543 of record NW_024496525.1, on the reverse strand, counting down.
CTTGCCCATAGAGGAATGTAAGCCATTAGCATCCCCAGAGCCTCACAATGCCCTCCCACAGTATCCTAGCCTCAGCTCTTCCCACTGCAGAGCTGTCCAGTCCTGCCCAGGCAATATCCAGGCTGCACAAGCTGACTGGACACTCTTTTAGGCACAGAGCTCCTGTGCAAGGTGATCAGATGAGCTACATCATACCAGTTCTACCCACAGGAGTCCACCTCAAACGGCTGGAGGGAAAGAACAGGGATGCTCTGCACAGGTGGGCCTGGCTGCTGCTGAGCTTCTGCCAAAAAACTGGGCTAAATTAAGTGTCAGCACCATTTGGAGAGCAGGTTGCCCACTGGAACTCCTATTTTACTCCTTTCAGCTCACAGCTCATCAGAGGCAGCTTTTCACATCATCCAGCACCTCCTTGCTCACGCTGCCAGAGAACACAAATCACCCCATCCTCACATGGCATCATCTGAGGTAACCTCACACAGAGCAAATGCTCTGTTCAGAAGGCTGTTTATGGAACCTTCTAACAGCAGCCAGCATCCTGCCAGCGTGGGACCTCTGAAACGGTGGGTTCCCAGCTCCATCTGCAGGCAGTAGGAGGTGCAAACACTCACCACTAGTTCAGCTGGAGTCAAAGACTGGACAACACATGCGAGATGAGGAAAACACTGTCCAAGTATCTCCAGCTTCTGACATGGCAGCCTGTGGTACGGAGCAGAAACTACCCACCTTCTCCATCCCAGGAAACTCGAAGTGAAGCCATGGCCCACCCCAAGCAATGGGGCAGGGGCAGGTCCCAGCCAGCAGTGCCTGTGGCACAGGCTGAGTCACTGCCCCACACACCCCATTCCCACTGGAGAGGCAACACCAATGCTAGAAGCACCAAGGGCTTGTTGGCATGGGTGACAGGCTGTGTGACTTCTACTCTGGGTGCATGCCCCAGCCTAGGGACACGTTGGTTGCAGCAGACCCCACTCCACACGCAGGGTTTGAGTTCAGATGGCTGCCAATTGCTGCACTGGACCAGGTCTGGGATGCTGAGGCTACCACTGCCAGCCAGGGACAGGAACTCAGGCAGGGAGAAGAGGCAGCCAGTGGAGCAGCTGCTAACAGGCATGCACACCACCAAACAGGGAGCCTATAAAATAGGCTGCTGGCCACTGCTGCGACAGCCAAGCACAGGCAGGAAGGAAACCCAGGCAAATGCAGACAACAGCCCTGCAGGGCCACCTGCAGCCGGCAGCCTGCAATACTCACCTCACTTTTGACAGGCTGGGGTCTCTTCCCAAGCTTCACCTCCAGGAACTGGAGCGGCGAGATCATGGCGCCGATGTTGCGGATGTCAGCGCACTTGAGCTCCTCGGCGGTCAGGGCTGTGCCAGGCAGGCCTGTCAAGGGCCCGAGGCCAGGCAGCGCACCAGCCGTCAGCGACGGGTCGGGGATCTGCCCTGGCATCATAGCAGGGGAAACAGCTTCCCAGGCTGCAGGGGGACAGAGACATCCCATTACAACCCGGTTACAGGGCCGCATGACACAGCACGGGACAAACTCATGCTACAGTCCCATCACCTCCAGGGGTGTGAATCAAGGAAGGCAGACATTCTCCCCCAGGAAGGGCAAAGGCAGAGAATAAGCAGAATCTGTATTACGGAAACCAAAATATAAGAATCCTGCCAGGAAGAATAGGCTACTGGGGTGTAGATCAGGAAGGGAAGAGACCTGAGAGGCAAAGTAGCAGAAGAACAGGAGCTGGCTGCAACGACAGTGATGTGATCCCATGGACACCTTTCTCTGGAGTACAGCGGATCAAGGTTTGCTTTTAGCTGAATTTTGATTAATTAATATGTGGATTATTAGTTCAAGAAGAAAATGGGACAAATAGGACCATAATATGCCCTAGGTTGGATTCCTTCTGGGCAGGCTCAGCCACTGGTCAGGGCTGGGACACAGCACACAAAGACCACAGATAAAACTGCAAGAAAAAAAAAATGCCACTGTACAAACATCTCTCAGCACAGACATGAGGAAACAAATGCTGGAGGGGAAGGGAAATGGTGCAAGGTTCAAAAGTCCTATCATGAAAGAAAAAAAGTGAGAATAGAATCAGGGCAAACTTCAGCAAGTCACTTACAGGGAGGTGAAAGGGAGTTATCAGTAAGTATGAAGAACAAGCAGCAAAGATACAATAAGATTAAACCTAAAATGGGAAGTCATAGAGCTGGAACTGTTACATCAGTCCAAAAGCCATTGGAGCAGATGGTTGTTGACTGTAGTGCAGGGACATCCCTGCTGTGTAACTGGCCTGGGACACTCACAAGTTACCTGCTTTCAACATTCAGAGTCAACTTCTGTCCACACAGCAGCCATTTGCCCCTCTTCTTCAACTCAACATCAAGGCAAGGGGGGGCAGTGCACACAACTCAACAGTGTGTGTGCACTGCCCCCCTTGCTCTGCCCATCCAGAGAAGTCCCAGCACACTGCAGGAGCCTCCACCCCATTCTGCCCCTGTGCAGGAGGCACCAACACAGCAGGGATAAGGACCCTCAATGTCAAAAGAGAAACAGACTAAAGGAGTGGACCCAAAATCTCAGTGTGCAGCTTCCTCAGTGTGCAGCAACCACAAGAGCCAGTCAGAAGGCAGGATTCAACAAACAGCTGGGGAAACTCATGGAGGCTCTCGCAGCACCAAGCATCAGACAAAGGAGGAGCATTAAATGAGGGATAACATGCACTTGCCCTGCTCTTTCCAAAGCATCCACTCTCATCTGCTGAGAGACCAGGTAACAGGTGATAGAGAATTTTGGCCCAGGCAGCACAGTTGTGCAGAATCATGCACACACACTTAGCCAAGCCAGCTGCCACAGCTGCTCAGCACTTGCCATCCCAGGGTGACAAATCCATGTCAGTACCAGGCTGAAAACTTGATTGAAGCTGCATGTGAGATAAAACTGCTGGATCACAGAATCACAGAACAGTTGAGGCTGGGAGGGATCTCTGGAGATGGCCTGGTCCAACTGCCCTGCTCAGGCAGAGTCAGTGGGAGCAGGCTGAACAGGGCTAATCATGACAAACAGAGAAGTTAAGGATTTCTTGGCACTGGCACATCTCTTTACCCATAGGACTATTTAATATATTTGTTAATGTGAAGGAACCAGAGATAAGCAGCAGAAGGAAAGGAAAAACAAGCACAGAGGCTAGTCAAGGGCAGAGAGGTTAATGCAAGCTCCACAGCATCCAGCACGGGTGCTGTGCAAGCTGTATTGGTGTGACAGACAGAATGATTTGCAGCAGAGAGTGTCTACAACCTGCAATGAGCTGTGAGCTGTCAAACAGTCTAATCTGCCAGTGAAGAGGTCCAGGTGTCAGCATGAGATGTCCCCTGGCAGGGTTTGCTCAGCTGTGACCAAGAATTGGGAAAGAGCAGGGAAAGCAGATGCAGCAAGACAGAAACCATGAAGAGGAATCAAGCCCTCTGCTCCAGTCATCCTTTAGGAGACCAGAAAGCGGAGAGCAAGCCAGTGTTCAGCAGTGCTGGGAGCACTGCTGTGGGGAGAGGAAGCTGGGCAGGGAGGAGGTGATCTGCATAAGGTGATTAAAGCCTGAAGAGAAGACAGGAAAGACAGAAAAGTAACTTTCCAAGAGAAGAGATACTACCTGATGAAATGGACTCCTGCCCATCTGGTGACAGAAAAGAAAGAGAAAATACTTTGTAATGCTACTTGACCTCAGAAAAGACTTCAAGTCAACTCCTTGAGACTGCAAGGACTTAAACTGATGGAAAGTATTCATTCTTCCACAGAGATCTCTAAACTAGAAAAATGTAATTCCACACCTGCAGTGGAATCTTGTACTGACATCGTGTACCTGAATCTGCACCAGCATCTGGTAAGCTGCCCAGAGATGCCCAATGCAGCTGGGCTCTGAAGCTGCACCCTGCCTCCCTCCTCCTTCCTTTCAGGCCTACACATGGCTAAGATGCTTCACCCCTCCAGAAATAAGTACCATCACACCCTGAGGCTGCACTCCAGACAGGAAAACACAAGTTATTTGGGGAGTGTGGCTGAATCCCTACCACCTTCCTCAGAGATCATCCCTCTCCAGCAGGAAGGCACCAGGTCAATGAGGTGGCATGAGAAAAGGGAGGTGAATCTAGACGTTCTTCCCAGGACCCCCTGCCACAAGACAGAGCTGTATGTCTACCATTTTGGGATATATATATATCCCTGCAGAGCTGGCCATTTCCCTGATGCTGCCACCAAGGTGACATGCTGTGGCACTGGGAAGACACCTGCCAACAGTAGCACAGCCCCGCCAGCAGTCCCACAAATGTGCGTCCCCAGCTTGAACAGCTTATGTCAAAATTTAAAAAATAAAATAGAAAAATAATCAGTAGCAAAAGTATTATGAGCATTCACTTGAAGTCTCTCACAGACTGATTTGGGCTTGAAGCCTTTCACAGGCTTCAGGATGAGAATTGACTTGAACCCAGCACTGGATGCCAAAATCCATTCTGGACTTGGAGGGCTTGGTTTTAATTTATTCATAGAATCATAGAATAGGCTGAGTTGGAGGAACCCATCAGGATCATTGAGTCCAGCTCCTGACACTGCACAGGATAGCCCAAGAGTCACACCATGTGCCTTAGACTGTTGTCCAGACACTGAACTCTGTCAGGCTTGGTTCTGTGACTACTTCCTTGGGGTGCCTGTTCTAGTACCCAACCACCCTCTGGATGAAAAACCTTTTTCTGATATCCAACCTAAACCTCCCCTGCCTCAGCTTCATGCCATTTCCTCGAGTCTGGTCACTGGTCACAAGAGTACCTGTCCCTCCCCTTCCCTTCCCAAGGAAGTTGTAGACTGCAGTGAGGTCTCCCCTCAGTCTGTTTTTCTTCAGGCTGAACAGACCAGGTGACCTCAGCCACTCCTCCTGTGGTTTCCCCTCCAGGCCCTTCACCATTCTCATGGCACTCCTTTGGATGCCCTCTAACCACTTAATCTCTTTTCTCTATTGTGGTGCCCAAAACTACTCAAATATTCAAGGTGAGGCCACACACGTGTGGGGCAGAGCAGGACAATCCCTGCCCTTGACTGGCTGGCCATGCTGTGCTTAATTTTCTTCCATCATGACATGCAGTTGACAGCACCCAGGCTGGACAGTCCAGGCCTTCAGGCAGACTGAATATAGGGTCACTGCAATTTATGAAATAAGGAGCAAGGAGAAATCCATTGCTCAGGCTGTGGGACAACCTGACCACTCAGCACCCTCCCCCATGCACTCCTGAGCCTGGGCAGGTTCCTGGGGACAAGTGGCTAAAGATTTGAGAAAACACTGTGTTTTGTACAGCACATCTTCTCCTTCTGCATCATCTGGTAGCTTGATATGCCTTGAAATAGCCTTTGTACCAGTGTAACACACAGCACAGGTCAGAGTGAAGGGGCTGGCCCAGTATCCAATATGCTCTAAAAATTCATCCTGGATCCAGGGAGTGCAGTGCCAAAGCCCAAATGACACCTGCATCAGTGTAAACTAAATCTTAAGTTCATCAAACCAAAGTGCCAGAAGCCTTCTGGATAATCTTAAACCTGCACATGAAAATGAGCTGAGAACTAAGTAGAAAGCAGGGAAATGTCTTCTACAGGTGAGGGCTTGCTCAGGGGTCAGAAAGCTCAGGAGCACATTGAGAACTGTCAAGCTGAGTTAGACCTTGGAGAGGAACCTAACACCATTCCCAGCAGGGCTATAACCATGGAAATGAAAAGGAATGAAGAGAGGTGCCATCCCTCTCTGCAGAGCAGGTGTACAGTAACAGATCATCTCCCCAGTTCTTGAGGGCCCTCAGCCCCAGGCTCTGCCACTCCTGCTGACTGGAAAGACTCAAACTTGAACAAACCTGAGTTTGTTCCACTCCTTTGCTTCTTCCTAATGCAAGGACAACTTTATTTTCATCCCAAGTCCCAGATACTTTCCCATTCTTTTCCGGTAAGTGCCAGAGGTAAGCTGTACTTTAATCATGTAAAAAAGCCAGAGCATGGAAGTCTATTTAATACTTTGGTCTTCCTCCCAAAGCCATTATCCTGGCAGACACGGACATGCCTACCTATAGCTCCAGCATACTGGTACCATGTTCACATGGTAGGGCAGAACTTTAAAGTTCAGAATCTGAGTTTGACCTCTAAGTTGCAGCTCTTCAACAGCCACATCTGGCTGGATGGGGTGAATACAGCTGGTGCCTTGTCAATTCTTAGTTAGTTTCTGGATATTCCCTTGCAGCATTTGCTATTTCTAAGGCACATGAACCAACTCACCTCTGTATTCATTCACTTCCTAACACAGTGCTTTAGTTGGGATTCTTTTTTTTTTTTTTCCTTTTCAGAACTGGTTAATAACACAGACTTTTTCCCTCAACGCCAGGTGGTCTTCCAACATCTCCTTACAAGAACTTGGAAATGTCATGTCTTCAGTAAAACCTAGCTTTCTGGTGTCCTACATTTGAACCACACAACTCCTTTATATGCATTGTATCAGCCATGCTTTTTCACATAATGAAGCCAATAGCAGCACATCAAGGGGAAAGAGAATGTGCAGTCTTGCATATGACCACTGGATCAGCATGACACCAGCTTCTTGAGTTTACATGCACCATATACTGCCTTCTGCACCAACACTATTCATCATTTTGTGCCACGACATCAAGATGCTCCAGAGTGAATTAGGAGACAAGGCTTTCTTACAACTTCAGTTCAATGATGAGTACCTTATATCATTCATTGCTCTGTTCAGAAACCATCTTTGCAGCAAAAAATCTGGTCAACACATGATTTCACAGGTCAAAATTCAGGTTTTATTTCCTTAGCTTTGCCTCTACACTCCCTTATTCTGGTTAAAATGCTGTAACACAAGACTTGACCTCTTGCCGAAATGCCTGTAAACCCTCCTGATAATTGCAGCAACTTTTGCATCCTTGCTTTGGCGCTGTTCTTCCTGTGGCTTCAGTCAACTCAGTTATTTTATCAGCAGTCTCATACTCAAAAAGCTGACACCAGTACAGCTTTCTTTGCTCACCTTGGTTTTGCTGCATCTTCCACCAGTTTCAAGTGTCTGTGTGCTTTGTTCCCCAATTATGTCCAGGCTGTGACACTGGGTTGATTTAATATTTCTTAAAGGCAGTGCCCATTACTCTTAGTTTTTCTCCTACTGCCAGAGTCTGTTATCTTCTGGAAACCACAGCCTAGAAGGAAGAAGCTTTACCAAGTTCTTTCTGTCCCATACAGTTGCTCAGCTTCCTTGGTGACACTGCTCCCATGTACTGTTCTGTTCTTTCTTCTGCAGTTCTAATCTTCATGTTCTTAGGCTTTTTGCCTTTTTTTTTTTAATGGGTTGGGGTTTTCTCTTCCTATACTGATTTGGCTACTGCTTTTTCAGGGGACACTTTGTTTGGGTTTGTGTTTGGTTTTCTTTTTAAGAAGCTGATGTTTGCACAGCAGTTACAGCATAAATCTAACATGCATAGTCATAATTCGTATAACCCAGGGGGCTTGTGCTCCACTTGCTAGCCTGTATTCACACCCTCCTCTTCACTGCTATTCTTACCCACAGACTAAAACTGGCACAGGAATGCCTACGTGTGTTGAAGTCATGCATTCAATTCCCTGCACATGGACTGCCTCAGTTTGTATCCATCATCCTATGCACCCAGAGGCGCTGTTTGTTTCTTTATACACCAAATGCAGTTGCTACTGTTGCACCATGAGCATCATCCTGCAGAGACAACCATGACATCCCAAAGCAGGCTCTGACAGTCACACTTCAATTTGACTTGCCATTACTGCCTTATCTCTAGTGTCAGCTTCCTTGGTGAGAGTGAGGGCTATTTGCAGCCTTATTATCAGTTTTGCTGTCTATAATACAATCACAGTTTCTTACAACATAAGCTACTTCACATGTGCTGACATTTATAATGGTTGATCCAAGTACCCTTCTGATGCTCAGAGAGCCAGTCTAGCATCTAATATTGCCAGCCAGCAGATTCTGACACTCTGTACCTACCAGCATGTTTCTTTCTGCCCATGTTAAGCACTGCTCTAAGGCATAGTCTGTCCTACCAGCCCTTCTCCATGCTGCCTGCAGAATAAAGGCCATGCTTGCCTGGTATTCTCTCAGCAGGCTCAGCCTGGGTGCCTGCCATTACTTGTCAGCTGCCACGCATCAGAGCACTGCTGAAGTCTGTAAGCCACCATACAAGCAATCTCTGAACTCTTCATCAGTCTGCTACCACCTAGCACAACATTGCCATTTGTGTGTACTGTCTGGGAGCACCCAAGTCACTGGCCTTTCATCTGCTCCTGGCCAACAGGGAATAATAATTCTGATTTGGAGATCAGAAGCAGTGCTACCAGCTTCTAGTTCCTTAGATTCTACTCTGCTTTATTGCCATTTTTAAACTTTTTTTTTTTAGCTCCTGGCTATCAAGCTACCTCAGTCAGTATGTCATACACTGAATCTATCTAGTTCCTTCTGTGAGCAGAAGGATGATTTATATGAAAGCCCTTTCCTGACATACCCAGTTTCTCATGAACCAAGAATGCAACTTCCTAAACAAAGACAGGGCAGTTGGCTACCACTCTTTCTCTGAAGCTCTGAGCCACTTGCTTTTTTCCATCTGGACTCTCCTGAGAAGACTGCAGAGTGCTGGTGGTCTGAAGCCTACAGACCTTCTTCCACTTTCACCTCGAAGTTCAGGCCCCAGTGGGAACAGATGAAGGCAGAAAGACACTACCCCATCTTCCCCGTGCCACAAGTGCCTTGCCATGCAATTAGAGCTTTCTTCTGCTATCTAAAACATGAGACTACCCCATTGCCACACGATTCTATCTGCTCTAGATGTATTTAATTTTGTGTAGCACCTTATAGTCATATCTTCTGGCTAGCTGCTTCTGCTCTGCACTGTTAAACGCACAAACTTGCAGGGCCAGTGCCAAGCACCACAGTGATCAAAGTTATCTGCCAAACATCAGAACACAGCAGCAGAGAAGCCCTTTGGGGGTAACCAGTCTTTTCAGATCCTCATGCAGTAGCTCTGGTAAACACAGACTTTAACAGCAGCCTCGGTGTATTCATTCATTCAGATACTGAACCTGTTGATGCCAAGGAACCCACCACCTATAGCATACTGAGAAGCTGCAGTGACACCACCTGGGATAAAAACATGCATGCTCTCTCTCTTTACTGAGCACCTAACATTACTTACTGTTTGATGGCATCACAGAAATCCCCCTTGTTTAAAGGCCAGGTAAAGGCATGGTCACAGCATAGCCTATCAAGTGCACTGAGGTGGAGCACACCACCCCAGAATGCAGGACATTGCAGTACCTCACTACTCACTGCAGTGCCTCCACACCCCATTTCCATCCCAGGAGGGAGAGACAGCTCCTACAACCAGGTTCTAGGATTGCAGGTCCAAAGATGCATCTGTGCCCTTCCCACAGACGCTCCGAGCTGACATTCTTGCTGTTCCTTTCCTCCCACAGGCAACCCATGCTGGGAGAAGAGTTGCAGGGTTTGTGAACACCCACACCCCACACAATGTAACCTCCCACCCCCAGTTCAGAGTGAGTGGGGGGCCACAATGCTGAGAGGAAGAAGGAGCTATGAAGAACTGTTCCTCAGGAGGTGGAATTCTAAACCTACTTCACAAGTGGGAACATTCTGGCTCAGTCCTGCACATCGAGCTGGCAGGAGGAACATCCGAATCATTGACGGACAGAGGGCTATGAGAAGCTTTCTAAAAACAGGAATGCAAAGCGCCCTGCTGCCCTGCCTCCTCTTCTCCTTCAGGGAAGCTCAGAGCTTCCTACACGGTGCTCACAGGGCAGCCCAGAGCAGACAGCACAGACAGCATCTCCTTGGCAGAAATGCCATTTTGCAGCCTCTGGCCCAGCTGAGTCTCACCATTAGGCCTCCACACCTGCCTGTCTAATGCTTTCACTTCTTGCCCCTTTTGTGAGGAAGGGGGATACTGGTTCTCCAGTCCTCGGCTTTAGAAATAATCTCCATTTGCCATTAGCAAAGCAGGCAGCTCATAGCCCTTCCTCCCTAAGCATTTTCCTCCATACTTCCCAGGGCAGCAAAAAGCTCTAGTTTAGCTGCTCCCACCACTGCAATGCAGCGACTGACTTCCAAGCAACCTGTGACAGCAGGGGTTTGTACAGCACCTACCACAGCAAGGCTCCCCTACTGCGACAGTTAATTGCAATAACTGTAAAAAAATGCCATGAATTATCACAGTATTATTAAGACTGTAATTAATTATTTGAGGTTGCACCACCCACAGGACGGCAGTACAGAGCAGGAAGGTAAAAGCTAGCCTGTTCGTACCTGAAGCACCTCAAAGGCATTTGAGAAGGAAGGAGTATCCTGGTCTGAGCAAACATCAGTGTCTGAGCTGCAGCCTCACAACTGACTTGTTGAAATTACCCAGGACTTTCCATAACCACATGTGATCAGGGCTAGAACCTTCTTCAAGAACACAATCTTGCTCCAGCACAAAGCTCTGCCCTTAGGAGCCAAGGACAGCCTCAGAGATGACAGCCCCCACACCCCCCAAAAACTCCCCAAAATTATGCCTTAAATACCAGGGTCATCCACAAAGACCTCTAATCCATATAAAGACCAGCTCTGGCTAGTTTGTAACAGCACTGCTCAGCTCAGAGGCCCATATGTGCCTTCAGCTCTCTGTCTGCATGTTAAAATAGCCTACAATGTTTTGATTGATACTCTGGACAGTCCAAGCAACTGAGAAATGCAGCCAAAGACAGATGGCATCAGGTTTGCAGTGCCCCCTCCTTGCTGCACTGCACTGCAGGACACACACACATGCTGGCTAGGGGTCCCATGCCTCACCATGGCTCTGCCTCCCTTGCTCCTGGGGCCAGGCCCACTACGAACAGCCACTGCAGTGAAAAGAGCCTCTTACAGCTTCACATTCAAGTCATTGCATGCTGCCAATACCTGGCCCAGGCAATGCAGCTGAAGTAGCAAACACTAGCACAGGGAAGGAGACCACAGAACAGATGCTCAGTGCTCCTTGAGCACTTGGACACACTGCTCAGATGGACAGGGCAGGAGGAGGCAAGAGGTCTGATGGAGTATTTACTCTTCCTTGGCAAGGAATGTAGCACAGGGACCTTTGCATCCTGTAAGGAGGGAAATACTCAACTGTGAAGATGGAGGGAAAGCATCCATAGGCATCTCAATGAAGAAGCAGAGGCAATAACCTGCACACTAATTCAGCAGACTTTGTTAATTCCCCAGACACCAGGGGCAACCAATTGCTGCATGACCCAGTAATGATGTGGATGGCAGCTCCTGCACCCACACACTCATTCCCTAGAGGGGCAGGTTTTTGCATTTTTAAATCACTAGGACTCATACTAAGAATCTGAACTCCAAAGGCTGGCATCCACAGATGCCCTCACACAAGCTTTTACCAAGAAATTCCCAGGACAGACTCTATCAAGAGCCTCCAGAAACAGATTTTTATGCAAGTTTTCCCAAAACTAGGTAAAAAAATCCTGGTCTGAACTGCAGAAGCATTTGCTTCTGCTGAGCTCTTGGAGTCCAAGCACACACACACACGCACACACACTCACAGTTTGGCAGTGGTTGCGTTCCAGGGCTGGTAATGCAAGCCATGGAGCAGGCTGCCAAGACAAGCAAGAGAACGAGCCAGGCCCTGTTTCATTGGCCACCATACGCTGCATATGGCCCTGGAACCAGCCAGCACAGTGTTCTCACCCTCCTTGAAGGCATAGGAGACCCTGTGTTTTCAAATACACCTCCACAGGGCCTTCATTAAAGGAAAATGGAAACATAATGTGGCTCTTGCTCCCCTGGTATTTCTCCCTTTCCCCCAGTTTGCTCTCAAACCTACTTCCCTTCCATGGAAAAAAGAAAAGTGCCTTCTGGAGCAGAGCGTGCAAAAGAATGCAACTTCCATTCAACTCCATGCCTGACTGCTAAAGCGGACTTGGGACCGCGCGGCGGGGGCACCTCCAGGGCCCCTTTCCTTCCCCGGGCCTCCCGGGCTGGAGACACGGCTGGCGACAACCAGCCCGCCCGGCCCGGCCCGGGAGCCCGCGCCCCTCACCTGCGCGCCCAGCCGGCAGGTGAAGCGGAGGCAGCGGCCGCCCGAGAAGCGGGGGGAGGCCGCCCCCGCCGCCCCGCAGCTCCTCATGCAGCGGCAGCCCAGCGCCAGGCACCCCCAGCCCCGCGCGTCGCCGGCTGCGGGGGCAGCAGCCCTGCTCTGAGCCGCCCATGCGGCTGTGCCCGCCCCCGCGGAGGGTCTCCCCGCATCTCCGCGGTGCGCCCGACCGCCCGGACAGCAGCAGCCTGCCCGCTGCCGCGGGATGCTCCTCCGGGCGCCCCCCGCTCCAGCCGCCGTGGCCGCTGTCCGCCACCCCCGCGGAGCCCCGCGCCGTGCCGATGTCGGTGCCGGCCGCCGCCGGGACGCCTTGGCCCGCCACCGCCCGCCGCCCCGGTGCGCGCCTCCCGCAGGCTGTGGCAGGCGGCGGGGTGGGTTGCATCAGCCCCGGTTATATAGCGGCCCCTGGGCTGCGGGGAGGGGTCGGGAATGCGGAACCGGCCGGGCTGCCAGCGCCACACGTCAGGGAGGGCGGGGGAGCGGGGCCGCGGGGCGGGGAGCGCCGCGCAGGGGTGGGACCAGCCGGGGCACCCCGACATCCCGCACCTCGGCATCCCGCACCCCACGGCCACGCATCCTACACCTCACGGCCCGGCATCTGCGCATCCTGCACCCCGGGACTCCGCACCCGCCACCCCCCTCGGCAACCCTCTGCCCTCGCAGCCGGCATCCCCGGCACGCTCCGGCAGCTCTTGACCCCTCCGCTCCACTGCGCCCCGGGACATGGCACCCCGACCGGGTGCGCGTCTTCCCCGCGCTCCTCTTTGCGCCCCTCCGCACACCCCCTGCTTCCCTCCGGTCGCTCTCGTCCCCCGGCGCACGCCTGGACACTGTCCCGGGCAGCCCCGGCGACGCGGCCCGGTGCCGCCACAGCAGTGCCCGAGCTAGACCGATTTGTGCGGAGCCTCCGCTCCTCAGTCCTGAGCCTGGGAAGAAGGAGGCAAAGGACCAGAGAGAGTATCCAGTGCTCCCCAGCATCAAGCACACCTCACCCAGGGTAGCAAAGGCACAGGGCAGGCAGGGCTGCAGGGTCACTCCACTGTCCCGTGGGAAGCAAAAATCTCGTCATCTCATTCTTCCCCCAACCTGCTCATGCCCCACACAACGCTGGCTCCCTCCTACAAGGGCCAAGGGCTGTCAGCCCAAGCTCCACCACTCCCTTCACTGGCCTGGAGAGTAACCAGGAGGAAGCAGAGGGGTTCAAGGCACCTCTCCCCAGCTGTTTTGTTTTCTTATCATCAATGGGACATCAGGATGAGACATTGCCTGAAGCACAGGTACACCCATGGTGCCCAGTGTTCTAGCACCTTGATGTCGGAGCAGGTGACAGACTGGGGCCTTCCTGATAACTGATTTGTGTTTCTTTCCTCTCTCTCCCTGGTCTCTTCCCAGGTGCATCAGCCAAACTCTTCTGAGAAAGCAAAGCTTTGCACATCTGGAAGATCATGCTGGATCTGCCATAGGTAGTGGATGCTCCAGGGCTGTTGCTCCTAAAGCATTTCAGGACAGAAAGGCTCCTTTTCCTTCGGAAAGACAACATTCTGAGAGTAGTTACCAAAACCACCAGGCTGAGCAGCACTACCCAGCTAGGTGACAGTGCCACCTCTCTGACCCACCTAACACTACAGAGAGACACCATCCACCCTACCTCATTTTCCTTCCCCTGACTTGTCAGTCATTGTTTCTTTGCAGCATTCACCAATTTAATTTCTTTTCACAACTGAGAATTCACACTATTCATCATCTACAAGGTCTTGCCATCAGCACTTCCAGCCTTGTCTTCATCTGTACCTCAGCAAGAGAAAGAGAATTCAGAGAGATCTGAGACTGAGCAGCAACATGGGATCAGAAATGCTGTGCTCAGTATAGGATATAACCTGCCCAAGTTGTCCTACAGAAATAGCTAACATCTTGGCTTGGCAGGACACTGCACACGTATCTTTGTTACTAATCTTCTCATGCTGTTGTTGTTTTGTTTGTTTGTTTTGTTTTCAGAGAGGCAGAATACTTTTTTGTACACTTTTGCATACAACCCCAATATTTCTTCTTAATCTTGGGGGAAAGGAGAAATGTCAGCCAAGATATATTTTTTCCATATGCATTCCTTTCAGCATCAGATAGGACAGACTTTCCTATTGCCTTAAGCTCCAGGTATCCCAATGGGGTTGACAAACATCTCTCTCCAGCAAATCTGACAAGTTGCCTTCAGGGCATGGCAGCTTCCTCACAACTGCTGCATCCTGAGGGAAGGGAAGAGGACAAACCAGAGGGATTTCAGAAGAGGCTGATGACCTGATTGAGCAAGGTCCAGTCCAGCACATAGTTCCTCCTGCAGCCTTTCCCTGCCCTGGGGAAGGTGGGAAAGTGCCATTTCCCCTTCTTTGCAGGGGGTTGGAAACAAGAGAGCTCTCCCTGCTGTCTTCCACCATTTTTGCCTTTTTCATTTCCCTTTCACTGGTGGGCAGAGCTGGGAGATCTCCTTGTGAAACAGACATCTATTGCCCCAGCCATCAGTATTGGCCCTTTCTCTCCCAGACAGCCTCCACAGGATGGGAGCAGGGATCCAGCATCCACTGGTCTGTAAAAGACCAGCACTTGCAGCATGTTTGCAGTGCACTGATTTCCAGACTGTGCTGAAGAAGGTTGAGAAAAGGGAAGGAGAGCCCATCAGCCCTACAAATTTTTTCCTACCCTGCTTCCCCGTTGCAGGTCCTGGAGGCAGCTGAGCCTCCATTATTATAATAATGCAAGTTAGTCCTAACTGGGACTTACTTAACTATTGAGGAGCTAGTTCCAGGGAAGCAATCCTTGCCCGGGACAGTGCTTACGCACATGTTTAAAGGGACAAACTTGCATCATTCTTCCTTGACTTGGGAACTCTTGTCTCACAGGGGAATTTTCCCTGCTCTTGCAGCCGCCTGTGCTTGATCTGTTCTTTTCCCAAGCTGGGTTTTGCCTCATGTAAACACCAAATATGTTTACTTTTCAGATAGTTTCATTTTGGCTAGAAAAGACGTAACAATTAATTGAGAATTCATGGCTTCAGTGGGTAAAAGTGAAAAGTCACCTACAACAGGCTGTTTGCTGAATGATGCAGATAAACATGTCTGGCCCTACCAGGGCTGGTCAGTCTTGCCACTGTGGTGGAAACATGTGCTGACAAAGACAAATTAACTAAATGTGAATGGCAGCATTTGCAATAGAGACATAACTGTTGAGAAAAAAAGCAAAAGTTCCACTGCACAGGACATAAAAGCTGTCAGTACCTTGCTGCTTGGCAGATGGCTTTCTCTTCAGATGAAGGGGATGATTTGCGTATTTTTATCCAAAATAAAGTGTGTGGAAGGTGAAGGCTCATGGATGTGGAAACACAGCCCCTGCAACACAACATGAGGCCAGAAAGTTATCAGGAACAGAGAGAACTCTAGAGCAAAACAGAGCTGCACCAGCACAGAAGTTTGACTGCAAAGGAGCTGCTCTCAGTCCTCAGGAAAAGTCTTTGCTTTTTGCCTGCCACCATGCATTCCTCTGCCTTCTCCACATGGATGAACTGTGCCGCTCCTCAGCTGCATTTAGGCCTGGGCCAGGACACCCCAAAACAGCTCCACAACCACCCTTGTTCTTTCACCCCTCTTCTGGATTGTCTGGTGGCCCTCTCACAGCAGGAGTGGACGCTGCCCTGGGGCAGGCCAAGGTGGGCAGGGGAGGCAGAGTCAGCACTGCTCCCTCTTGCCAGGTTTCTCTCTGAAACCTGTTACAGCCCTGTCTGAAGACAGAGACAAGAGCCACAGCATGGGCAAGGCCCCTGAGGGTCCTTGACCTTTAATGTGCCCTGTCCAAATGCACTGAGAGCACGTTTAAGACCCCAGCAATGGTAGTCCTTTGCTTGCCCTCTGCACCCTCCTGATGCCACTGTTAGTAGAGATGAGCTCACAGTAACCTCCGTGAGATATTCTTGGCAAGAAAGCAAATGATACACTAGACCTAAACATCTTTGTTGCATGACCAAACACAGTTTTTTGTGCTTGAAATTAATCCATATTCTAAGCCTAATCAGGATGTTAGCCATTCCAGTTCACCTTTCTGCAATCTCTTCAGGGCTGACTAGCACAACATGCACGTGGGACATGCCTGGCAGATACAAAGCCATATTGATGTCCTACATGTAAAATTCTCTCTGGCATTGCCTCTCAGTGCAGGCCGACAGGGTTAATGATCCCCTCCCACCCACTGAGGCTGAGAGAGCTCTGCTGTGTCTCTGCCTAACTGGGATTCCTCAGACCTGCTGCTTGCCCGCACAATTGCCATCCAACATTTGCTATATAAAACAGTGCATTTCATCTGTTACTCATCCACTTTAATCACCCAAATCCTCATGAATCTGCTTTTCCCTGATCTTTGTTTTCAGTATTAGTATGCAATCCTGATGGCCAATTCTGAAAACCATTCACTGAAGGATGTGACCTGGGACTTGTACATTCAAAGTCCTGTAAGCCACAGTACAATACCTAACTGCAGCAAGAAAGAGCTTCGCCCTGCAGGAGAGAATGGTGGTGATACAAGACAAGACATAGCTGCCATTTGGCCACCTCTGGCTGCATGTCACACCACCCCCTTGGCCACAACTCAGTTCTGATTTAACTGTTTCCTTCATAAATCCCTAACTCATTTGTAGTCCTTATTTTTAAAAAACCCTTACTTCCAGTCATTTTTCAGAATTGGGCTGAGAAAAGAAAAATCACACAAGCAGTAGGAGTGAGAGGATGGTAAATTGCCCCTAAGTCACTGAGGGAAAGCAGCTGTGTCTGGTCTGGTGGCAGCGCTAAGGTCTGAGTGG
Source organism: Onychostruthus taczanowskii (assembly GCF_017590055.1). NCBI lineage: Eukaryota > Metazoa > Chordata > Aves > Passeriformes > Passeridae > Onychostruthus > Onychostruthus taczanowskii. Next base: position 18,303,506 of record NW_024496525.1, on the reverse strand, counting down.
TCACTACCACAGTGGTCAGACAGTGCCACACAGGTTGATGAGCTCATTGATCCCTACATTGCTTGTTTATAAAAATAGGACTGATTAGATTAGATACCAGGGCTGGAAAATGCTGTGCAAGAGCTTGTCTCTGACAGTGCTAGATCCTTAAGTTAAATAATCTTTATGTTGGACAGTTGTGGAATAACCTCTTTAAAAAGGAATTTCTTTCTTATCTTTGTTGGTTAGACATTAGTCTAAACTTGGAATTATATATGTCTCCTTAAAAAGTTACAATTCTATCTAGTTCATATCCCTTCCCCATTTATCTTCTCTGTAAACTGATGTTGTGTTCCTTGCAGTCCCTGCTCATATGGAAGAAATTTCATCTTTTTAGTAACTTTCTTTATCTGCCTTATTTCCCCTATTTACCCCAGCATGGGTGATGAGGAGCATACAGAGTATTCCAGCTGGAGGTCTATCCCAGATTCACTACTGTCTGAATTAGTTTCCATTCTACTATAAAGCCACACCCAGAGGCAGACTGCTCTGAGCTTTCAGACCCCACATTTTCTACTCTGCAGTATTTCAGCAGTGCCAGCACAAATCACCTTGTGGCCACTTAGCCTGGCAAAGAAGCTCTTTTGAAAGACAGTGCTCCTAGCTTTTGGAAAACCCACGTCCTGCTGTTATTTCCTACAGCAGGAAAACCTCCATAACTTCTAGCAGCTCCAGGAGTATGATTTTCCTTAGCAGAGAAAGTGAACAGTAAATTTCTTGCTGCAATGTAGCCAATCAGGTAGATGGGGGCCTGCAGACCCATAATGAACATCCAGCAATTTACCTGGGATGGAAATAGGACCTAAGTCTGCAATTCCTTAGCTCTGTCTGCCCCAGCCCATTGCTGCACACAGCTGTCATTCTCTAGAACTCTGCACCTCAGGTGCTTGTGCCCAGTCCTGAGGACTGTTGTTTTTTAAGACACCAGCCTTGCTTTTAGAAGTTCTCACTGCCTGAAGGTGACTTCTCTGTAGCAACTGAGAAGCATTATTAAGGAGATTTGTCTCTTTTTTCTTTTAGGTGTGGGAATTACTGAGCTTCTCTGCAGTGTCTTAAGCTTCCTTAGCTACTCTACTTTCTTTCCTGTTCCCAAAACGTGTCAGTCCTCTCACAGGCTTCCTACTTTCAACAGGCTGAATGAAGATCCTATAATTTTTACTGGGTTTTTGTACTTTGCATTCTCCCCCTACCTGCCATGTTCACATCTAACATATTCCCTACTGCAGCCTGTACACCTACTGACTGCTTTAGACTTAAACGTTCATTTTCTGAAGGATCTCTCATGCTTTGTGTCCTAGAGGGGTTTGGGGCAGGGAGAAGTGGGGGCTCCTTGCCTTCCTCTGGATATCTTTGTCCATGGCAATACTATTATTAATAAAAGAATCAACGAAAAAGCTCTCTTGATATTTATCCAAAACTCTTTCTCTCCTCAGTGCCCTCTATCCTCCTTTCCCATTTAATTTCTCCACCATCTCTTTCTTACCCTGCTCCCCTGAACACTTTGCTTTCTCACTTTCCTGGCTTTCTTCATTCCCCCACCCCCGGCCTTGTACTCCCTCCTTCTTTCACTGCCTCTCTTCTTCCCTCCCTCTCCTTGGCTCAGTACTCAAAATCCCTGCCCATAGCGACGAAAGGAAAAACAACAACACAACACTCCAGCCTGAGGAGGCCAGAGCACGGGATTCCTTCCGAGAAAACTCAGAAACCAGGGAAAAGAGGGAAAGCAAACAGTGAGACCAGGAAGAAATCTGAAGAAAGCATGGATATTTCAAGGGGGAGGGATGAGCCGGTATCTCAGGGAAACTTGGTGGGGTTTGAGACAAACACAGAGACACGATCACAGGTCCAACCCAAACACAGAAGAACAAGTTCTGCTTTCTGGGGGAAGGAGCTGGGTCAGGAAGCCCAGTTCACATAGAGAGAGCCCCAGTATACAGCTATGCAAAGGACAGAGATAACTGTACAGATGGGAGAAAACAGAAATTGCTCTAGGGACTTGCTCTATGTTGTGGATGAGCCAATGCCCTGGGGACAGGCAGGAGAAATCCCTGCAGTGGAGGTAGGAGGGCTGACTTCCCCAGCGATATTGGGGAATTCTTCCTACCAAAGGCAGACTGTGGGCCTGGGGCTGAAGGGTTAATACCCCACAGGAGGGCCCTGGGGAATCCACTGTAAATAGGTGTGGTTTTCTCTGAAACTCCAAGAGGCATTTTCTTTCTGTACCAGTCTGGACAGGTGAGAAATCGGAAGAAGTTGGAGCCTGTGCTTCCCACTAATACAAAGCAGGGCTGTTAGTACAGGTCTCACTGTTTGTTTGCACACTCCAGCCTGGCTGCTTAACTCTGTAGTACCCAGTGCCAGGAATCTCTGGCAGTCAGCGTGGTGGTCCCCCGGGTACAAGCACCTGCCTGTTAATGGAAAGCCACAGATTAATGGAGCAGCACAAGGAGCTTTAGTCAGTTACTCCGTGCAGAAAGGATAAGTTCAGTGATAAGCAAAAGAGCCAGATATGGCATGTGCAGGAAAGGAACAGAAGCAACTCTCGTCCCTTCTCCTCCTCCAGTATCTCACAGGCCTGCACCCATACTCCAGTGGTGCACTTGGCCCTCCTGCCTGGCCTCATCACTCACAACTGTCCGCCCCAGGGCCCAGCCTGGCCCTCCCCAAGCAGCATCTCTACACTGAACTACAGCAAATTTGTTTCTTTCCACAATCCAACCTCCTTGATCTGGCTCTGCAGCCTGCCTGCTGCTAGGCAAGAACCAGTTTTCAATCTCCTCTGCTCCATTTTCCATTTTTAATGCAGAATATTTGAACCTGGAGGATAATTTTCCCTTCTTCAAATGAATTTTAAACACAGCTGTCTCCCAGAAAGGTAGAACTAGAAGAGACACCAAATCACTAAATCCAGCCATAAGGACTAACTTATGTAATTCCCTTCATAAACTAACCAGGCTCAATCTTGAAACCCATTGGAATTTTGCTCTCCCTGTTCTCACTAGAAAGCTGCCCAAAGATCTTACTACTTGGAAAGGAAGAAATATTCTCTTAATCTCCATCCTAAATTTGCTCAGGCAAGGAAAGACAGCACTCCTGCAGCAAAGTGCTGGGTAGGACATAAACCTCAGAACAGAATTCAAACAGATCAGACTGAATCACAAAGAATAGCACTGAGGAATGAAAGCAGATCTGTTTGCAAAGCAATTAATCTTGGGCTTGGAAGTGCTGATTCTCCCAGCCATTTCAGATCCTGAAGGCTCCTCAGCCCTGTAGAGTCCCCAAATCTCTTCCATTCTCCAAGTGCATATTAGGGCCATGACACCACCATGTCTCTGGACCACCAGCTCTTTTGAAAGGTGCTTCCAAACAAAGCATTTGAATTAAGATCTAGCCTCCACGTAGTTCCCTGAGTCCTACCTAGCACAGCTGCTGCCAAACTGCAGCTTCAGCCCAGGAGAACTGAAGGAAAGAATAATGCTGGTGTCTACAGAGAATAGACGGTGTATATTGTCCAAAGTTCAACATATAAAACAGTAAAATGAGGTTGCAGAGGGTCAAATGATTAAGGATAGATACTACAAAACCCTGGGAAACAGAAACTGCAGGTATTGAACTTTCCTTCTGCCCCCTGATCCTAGACACCACTGAAGTAAGAGAGAAGGTTGGGTTTTTTTACTTTTTGGTCAAATTCCATTTGCAGGAAGCCAAAATAATGATGCTAGACACAAAGGCATGTCATATCCCAGCAGAAACATGGCTCCCCAGTTACATGGGTAGATGCAGCTGGGCCACAGATACTTACACTGAATCATAGATTCCTGTCATCCAACTGTGGATGAGGATAATGGGAAACACAACAGACGATGTGGGGTAGCCATCTGCTCCTCTCGCTTGATTGCACTGTGAAACTGTAGGCTCTGTTTGGGATAAACCAGCACTTATTTCCAAGGCAACAAATTGCACTATCATAAACAACAGAGGACCAGGAGATGCCTGCAGGTTGGAGGCTGAGAGAAAGAACATCCTTCACGAAGGCACAGGTGGACTGATGAGGCAGGACTCCGAGTTCTTGCCCAGGGTGCTGTTTTTACCAGTGTGACCATTTGAAACCTCTTCCCTGCTCCTCCCAAGTACAAGGCACCCTGACCATGCAGTACAGCTGGACGTTGTCACAGCTGCAGAGGGGCTAGGTTGCCTTCCAGCTTTGTGGGTATCTTTATCTACAACCTGACTGAAGGAACAGCCATAAAAACCAGAGATGCAGAAAATCCTTCTGGAGCCCTGGATCTAGAGCTACAAGTCACAGCAGAGGGGTGTCTGGGACAAAACCCATGCTTTCTGCTGCACCTCCATGTGACAAGTGCTCAGACCCAAGCAGGGGATCATAAAGCTGGCTCTGATGGTCTGACACAAAGAAGACAGAGCTGGACAATTATAGGCTAAGGCCCAAAAAGGCACAAGATAAACGTAAGCAAAACACATTAGATTGCCATGACTTGTCGGACTGTCTCCTCTCTCATGTGGTGATCCTTATGGAGCATAGCTCCCTAACTTACATAGAAAATTAAGTGCACTTGAACCTGGGGGAGACCAAGATGGAGAAAAGCTGGAGAAATAAAACTGCAGCAGAAAGATAAGCCTTCTTTAAGGAAGGAATGAAGCTGAGCAGGAGGAACAGGAGTGACAGACATAAGCAACACCGATTTAGGTAAGCCATTGAGTGCTAAGAGATAAAGCCCCACAGAAGAGCACTCACAGTTCAGGAGAAAAAACATCAAAAGGAAGACTGAGCTATTTACTGATGATGAAGTATGTTCTCTGTGAGGCAGATGGACCAAATAAGCACACTTAAGTTCAAATAATGGGGCTAAATGTGGGGTGCAATGAAGAGAGGGGATGCTAGTGGATAAAGACAGAGAAGCCAAGAGGAAATAGGAGTGAAATTCCAACAGCTGAAGGCAGAAGCTGTAGTCACGGCATATATGAGCTGCAGGACTCCTGACAGCTTAGATATCTGTTTAAAATGCAGGCTTGGAATCTGAAAGACCTGAGTAAATCTGTCTCTGTACATTCAGCTGCAGAAAGGGGGTGCCTTAAACACCAAAGAGCTTGAGGACTGGTATGCATCTCTCCCACTGCATCACTGCTGCAGTTCCCAAGATGCTCAGGCCATGTCCTCCCAGCAGTCCTGGGATTCTCAGTCCTCATGTACAGCACAGGCACTCTCATGGTGGGGCCAGGTGAATTCTTCTCCTACATGGCAGAAAGCAAACCACAGTGCCAAGGAAGGCACTCTGTGCAGAGGGCAGGAAGAGCAGGAACAGTGGGCTGGGGAAGCTGCCCTGGGAGGGTGCTGAAGACATATAGGTGAGAAGAGGCACATGCTCACGCATAGACACAGGAAGAATCCCAGGAAGCATCAGAATGAAATGGAGAAGGCTAAGGGCCAGAGCTGACCTGCTGAGGATGCAAAAGCAAACAAAAACCCCTAGAAACTAGAGAATGAGAGAGGGAAGTGCAGGGGTTGCAACTCCCCACAGGATAGGGAAGACAGCTGGCCAGGGAGGAGGTGCACTTGCTGACGGGGAGAAGGGGCCCTTGCCCACAGTCAACTTTACTGAAGGCTCCTCCAAAAACATCATTAGTAGCAGAGTCTCAGAGTAAGAATAGTTAGTGAGTTACAGGAGAGATCCCAAAGCAGAATGAGTGTGGTGTAAGCACGATCCCATTGCGCGAGTTGTCCGTGGGGCAAACTACAACTCCTTGGTAAGTCTGAGAGTGGACCAAGGGGCAGAGAGAGAAGAATGGCATCCCTCGAGATCCTTCAGCGATCTGCGTGCTCTGGAATTAATGGGCTCCCAGTAGGGAATCTGTGAGCCAGCACTGTTGTACAAACTGGACTGGACTTTCCAGGAACCAAGGAAAACCACAAACTGCCTTTGTGACGTGGACAAAACATGAAGCATACAAATGGCTTGGCTCATTCCAACTGATAGCCATCAATCAGCTCCTCCAAAGGCTGGGGCAGATATAGCCCACGTAAGACTAGATTCTCCACTGCCACCAGTACCTAGGAATAGTGAAACTAATTTTAGCTCATGGCAGCAAGAAGGACTCACTGGCCCCTTATGGGTTTTTCTCCTGAGCACACTACATCCATTTTAGAGCAGGAAATGTTTCTGCCCTTTCTTTCCCTGCTCAATTCTTCCAGACAAACATCTTCCTCTGTGCACTCTGTGACTCTATCAGGGCTTGCTATTAACAGACACTGTGAAAAGGGAAGCCCTCCTGTTGTACACATTCGGCCCTGTGTCACTGCTGGTTGGATTCAAGTGTCATCAGTAGCCCTGAGGAAATCCAGCCTGGAATGTGGCTAACTGCTACACAGTCATATAACGTGACAAACAGAGACAATATACAGCTTGCCCTCAGGTGTGTTAGGGGTTAAGTCCACCAAGAAAGTGCTTCTGCTGCCTAAACCAAATTTGCTTTTTTTCTTCTCTGTCTCAAGTTTTTGTTTTTGGTTTTTTTTTGTCTATTTGTTTTTGGGTCTTGGGGGGGTGGGGGAGTTGGGGTTTTTTTGTGGGTTTTTTGTTTGTTTTGTTGTTGAGGAGTTAGTAAAAAGAAAAAAAAAAGAAAAAAAAGAAAAAAAAAAAAGCTGCTATTTGTTTTGCCCCTGCAGGAGCCATGAAGGGAGCTCTGCAGAGTGGACAGTACAGTCACTGTGGCATCGCAGCAGTGAGGGAGCTGAACCAGGAGCTGTGAGGTGAAGGTCCCTGTTTAACAGCTTTCCGTTTGTTTACCAAAAAAATATTGTTCCATCATAAAAACTCCCAAAATAGTTCACGTCTTGACAGACTGACTGGCAGCTACCCAGCTCTGCAGGATCCTGCTAAATGAAAGGAAATAAAAAGAGCTAATCTGGTACCCATGTCCCAGTGCTTGCAGCTTGGGAATCTGCAGTTTCAGGGCTCAGCTGTCACAGTAGGTGCAGGGTAGGGCAGAGAGTCCTCTGGTCAAGAGGCTGGATTTACTGATGGCACCAGCTTTTCCATGGGTGCTGGGCAGGCTGATAAGGAAGACAGCAATCACCTTTCAATGAATGATCAACTTCTGCTTTATTTTTAAGCCAAAAGTTTTTTCCCCTCCACCCAGCTCTGTAAAGCTTTACCTTCACAAGACAGCAACACTAAGGCTTTCAATTCCTAAGAGTTATCAGTGGCTTTTTGGGGAATTTTTTTTCCATACAGGCTTTGTTCTGGACCAGTGTGACTCCTGACCATCTAATATACCCCTTGTTGCTGTGAAGATCTTAGTATGACAACCTACAGTTGCTGCAGATTGTGGCGATCTTATTAGATATAAATGGAAAGCATCAAACAGCACATGACAGCCAAGTCAAAGACAGTCATCGTCTGTAGGAAGAGCAAAAGGCCACTGTGAAGTCCTGCAGCCTGCCACAGTGACCAAAGGACTGTGCATACTGTGACTCACAGTGCAGAGAAGCAACAAACCCAGATTAGGTCATGCAGAATTAGCAGCCACTGTGGAAAGAACCTGTCCTCACCAAATTGCAGATGTCTCCCCAGCTGCAGAGTTAACTTCTCCATGGCCCTTGTGGCGCCCAGGGCAAGTCTGTTTTAGGAAGGGACTGAGGGAAATTTGCACTCCAGACCATTCCCAGTATTGGCCTCATGGGACTCTCCATTCATTCCTTATACATTTTAGTATCCAGCCTTTAAATCAGGCCAGGCTGTAGCAGCAGACTTGCAGGAGGGTGGAGGGATGACCATTCCCCAAGTGCTTGCCCTCATGAGTGGTGTACAAAGCCAGGCTGGCTGTGGTGGTTCCTCTTCTTGTGACAGGATCAGTTTGGCCTCCCACTGTACAACATTCCTGAGCAGTGCCACACCAGTTTAGGAGCCAGACATGGGAGACTTTTCACTACAGGTGAGCTCAGGGCTTGCTTGGTTTAGATACCACTGTCACATAAAAGAGCTGGACCTGGTGGGACAATCGGTCAGCTCTCAGCCACAAGCCAGACAAAAGTGACAGGTGACATTGCTAATGGATTTCACACAGCTTTGGGGTTCCTTTCAAAGTGCACATGGTGTGCATGCTGCCAGCTGGGTCTCCCTTTGCCCATTTGTCACACCTGAGAGAAAAGCTGACAACCATATTTTGCACTGGAGGTATGCTGCCATTGCAGGCTGGCTCTGTCTCATGACTGGCGACTCCTCTTGATCCATTTCTACATACTGAGCTGCCTCTGGGTAAGCCACAGGGCTTCTAATGATGGAAAACAGACCTGGGAGCATTGGGTATTACTTCCATCATTTCAGTCTCAAGGACACAGGGAGCTGAACCCTCCACAGCACAAAAAATGAAGAGAGCTTTTAGCTGAGGAAGGGCCATAGAAGAAGAGGAGGTATGGTTTGCACACCAGAGCAAGCTGGAAGCACCCTTAGAAGCAATGGTTTGTAGCCATCTCGTAAGATCCTGGGGAAGCAAGCAGCCTGCATCAGGTGGATCTCCACAGATCCAGAGGGATCTCAAGCAAGCATGCTATGTTCCTCCTGCCCAGGCTGGCCACCACATTGAAGCCAGTACCCACTCTTCACTCTTTCCCCAAGCTCCACATGGCAATTTAACAATTAATGGTAGGAGCACACTGTGAGGCTGTTCATGGATGAAGGTGGCAGGACTAGGGGAGTGGAAGTGTCTCTGAAATGACACAGCCTATTTTGGGAGAACTGTGGACAACACCCTGCTGATCTGGCTGTTGAGATGCCTGATTCTTAGAGTTCATTTTCCCTTTGTGCTTGCTTTCCTGTGGACTGTGAGAGGACTCCTTGTGTATTCCAACAAACATGCTTCAGGGTAAAAAATGTCTTCAACCACCAGCCCATTTTCTTGTCTTCTTTTCCCCATGTTTGCCCATGCCTCACATTTGCACAGTCAGGTGTCTGTGGTCTGACAATTTTGTGCTGCAGGGCTGCTGTAAGGCAGGGCTGGAAACTCCTCTCCTTCAGCCCTCACACAGCTTGTTGTGGACAGAGACTGACCCCCATGGAGAGCGTTCAGCCACTCTGAAACCAGACCCTGTAAAACAAGTGCCACAGCTGTGCTCCCAGGCCCTGAGTCACCCATTTCCTCTTCCACTCGTGGGGCAGGTGATGCACCAGGAGTGGCACAGTTCTCCCAGCACATCCTCAGTCATGATTTTCCTATTATTTTACAATTACTGTTTTGGACATAATCATCAGCAGACCAAGTGCAAGGGCACAGGTGAAGGTAAGGACACAGGTGAAGGGCATTCCCCTTTCACATCTTAACACTCCAGGGCTGGCACTATAAACCAAGCTAAACAAAACCAAGGCTTTAAGTTTGGAGAGAAAATGAAATGCTGCCATCCTGCTCCTGGGTTACCAAAGCAAATCAAGTGCTCATCAGTCACCAAAACCAAAACCCCTCAAACACTGGCCTCAACCCCATCTTTTTGAGTGGTGTATTAATAGGAGATCGTTGCTAGTCTGTTTCCAAGAAAGCAGCTGCAGAGAAGCCCAGGGACTTGGCTCTGTAGTCTGGGTATCTGGGGCTCACTTGGGTCCACAGACCAAGTTGCTCTCCTCATCTACAACTCTGCCTGCTCTGTAGGCAGAGCTCCCTTTGCCAGGGTGTCCAGGATCTTGGCCACATCTCAGAGGAGATGATTCTCACATATTCCTGGATGGGATTGTCCATTTAAGACCCCACTCCAGCCCTTGGCTCATCTCACAGAACATCCCCCAACCAAAAATTTGCCTTTCTGCATTCTTTGCTGGTAGATCCTCCCACTCCAAACAGCATGTGAATGAATCAAGCTGGTGGGGGCAGGTCTCTGGGATCCCACTGCCAGCAAATAAAGCATGAACTGATCACTGCTGTACCAGAATTCTCCTTCAAATGAAAAACCTCAGAGAAAGGGCCAGGAATTGAATTTATCTCTGCTCTGAAGCCCTAAATTAACAAAAACGTAAATACAGGCTTTGTGGCTCAAAGAAGTTAACAAACCTCCCAGGTGCACCCTTGTCAGCATCAGACACCTGCCAAGTCCCACCCTGCTCATCCCTGGCCAGTGCATTTGGTTGCTATCAGAGAAATCTAGGTCTTTATCAAGACTCATTTTACATTATTTGTTATCATTACATAGCAAGTAATCAGATTTGTTATTATTACTGTTTCCATCTTGCCAGATACGGGACTCCCACCCCCTCCCTGCGGAGACACAGCTCACTTCTAGGAAGTTCTTTCCTGATACTAAGTCTAAATTTTCCCCTTTTGCTAATGCAATCTCCATCGCCTCACAGATGTTTGGAGACAGCAATGCTTCCCCCACCTATGTCATCTTTTGGCTAAACTGGTTAGCATTGTGTTCACCCTATCTCCCCTGTCTGTCAACACCTTCAATTTCCCCCAGTTCCGATCACAATATTTGGTAAACTGTTCAAGAGAGATCCTTACTCCCCTCCTCAAGAGGAAAATCCCACTGGTATCTTTCTCACAATCATAACGTAACACAGACCCCCCTTGCCTGACCTGCTCTCCAGTGCTGTCCTCTGGGCTGCACTCCAAAAATGAGTGAAAGTTATTAGAAAATCAATTCCTTCTCTTATCTTTCTGTCTCCGTAAGGGAAGGACCTCGCTTGCTGCAAGTTGCTGCTCACAACCATAAACAAATTATCACAGTCCTTTTTCAGCCACTTGGCAGGCAGGTCCATGCTGGAATCTATGAGTCCAGGACATGAAGTTTTGTAAGTCACAGTTGCTATCTGCTTTGCCCCTTTCTCAAATTGCCCACAACTTTGTCTCTCTTGCATGCAGGAGGGCGGGAGCTCCACACTGATCTCATCCATCACAGATGGCAGAAGGAAGACCAGCCCATGCACTAGGGAAGGGGGAAAGCATTGGCAATGAGCAGCTGGCTACAAGAGAAAGCTCCCCCAGCAAAGCAGACTAACAAGACTTATTTTCACTTGTTCTCAGTATGACACACCAGCTCAGTCAGTCTGCAAGTCTTATTGCATTAAATTCTTCTTCACATTTTCGTTGAAAAAAGTCACAGAAATAATTGCCTAGTTCATGAAGTCAGTGGTTGACATGATTCCTCATGCTCTTTGTGCCATGTGGAGTACTGCTCACTTAATTCACATTAACTGGCTCCAGCTTTGGACTTCTATTTCCCACTCTCCCAAGGATCCTGTGACAGTGGGTGGATCATGATAAAAAAGCAGAGCTGAGAGCAGCTAAGCACTCTCTGCATGGTATCACTCCCCACTTCCAGGAAACAGATGCTTTCTTAAGCACCAAGCTAGAGCCAAAATGAACAAGGAAAATCTTGCAGCCAAGCAGGTCTCCATTGCAGGATTTGGGAAGGGCTCTGACAAGGGCTGGTGGTCATGTTGGGTTGGTGTGGGGTATGGAGAACTGCAGAGACAGAGGAGTCACAAAGGAGAAGTAGCATGGGAGAGCTCCTGCAGAACTAAGCCTTTTTTTTGCATATTCTGTGGCAGCACTAAAAGCGCCATTGCTTGTTTATCTCTTCTGGAAGTGGATTAAGCAAAACTGAAGGATGGTATGCAGAGTTCAGTGTCCTCACAGGGAGCTTGTGCAGAAGAGCTACTGCTCTCATACTCTTTGCCCTCAAAACTCACTGCTACATATGGTAGGGAGATTGCAAAGAGAAGAAAAAAAAAGGGAAAGAATCATCCCTTTTGATGCCCGGTGATGAGAGAAAGCCATTTCCAAACAGAGTAATGGGCATAGGAAGAGAGAGTATTAATTCCTCTCCATTAAAAAATCTGGAAGAGCCTTGTGAACATTTCCTTTCCTGCATTATTAACAGTTCTGCAGGGTGATATCATCGGGGCCTTTTCCAAACTCAGAGCGTCTCAGACATTACAACACCAGGTTTTGGCTACTGACACATATGACCAGCTACACCCACCCCAGCCCCCTCCCTGTAACACCCCCAAAGGGACCAGTGAACCCCCACTGCCAGACTCACCAGACCTCTGTTCAGCATCTTAGCAGTCACAAGCCTCCAAGATCTCTCCAAGATCTCTCTGGACACTGTACCTATACCTAAGCAAATGCCCTCAAAAGCTGTTCAGCTAAAAATAGACTGTAATTGCTCCAAAGAGCCTAACATTCTGAGCCCCACTGCTTTTAAGACCAAGAAAGCAAGTAGCTCATGATGCCAGGATGCTGACAGGTAGGTTTGGAAGCGGGAAGAAGGAGGAGAACAGGTGCCCCTGAAGGATATCTCCAACCAGGCTAAGGTCAACACAAAGGTCTGTTTCCCTAGTGCTGCAGAACAAGCCCTGGGCAAATTAACAGCTCAAAAGTTGAAAACCTGCTCTTGGCAAAGCTACTTGCAAGCTGAAGGAAGGAGAGCAGCTCTTTCTAGTCCTCAGCAGTTATGTGCTCACATTCTGCACTCCAGAACCTCTGTTGCACATATCTTGATAGTTGCAGCTCTCCTCTAGGTATGGTGGGGCTCATGTCCAAACTAGCTCTGCAGCAGCATAGAGAGGAAATGTCTCTCCTGACATTAATGAAATTAGCTCAGTGTCAAATTAGGCCAAGTGAGAGCAGAATCTGGCTATGGTGGAGATTTGCAGCCACAGAGCAGCCTACCAGCAGAACAGGCAAAAGCAGTGTGTCAACAAAGAGGTTTTAGTTTCAATTTGCCCAAGAATCACAAAAAAAGCAGCAGTCATTTAAAAAAATGCCTGAGCTGGGTTTCTCAAAATAGTGGAAGTTTCGTTTAGTGCTTACCCCAAGCAGTGTGTTAGCAACGCATTCAGGGCGCCTTCTGTAGAGAGAAAAAGTGCCAAAGGCAGAAGAAAAATAAACAAACCAAATGCCTGGGCTGTTCCACTGGCCAGCACAGATGTCAGATTTGCTGTTAATAATGCCGATGCTTGACCTGCTTCCCTGCCTGCAGTCACGCCCAGGAAGGTGTGAGGAGCCCCAGAGTTGCAGACAGCATGTGCCTGAAGTGTCCCCCAGTGGGTCTGCACGACAGCCTGGCAGCTCTGCTCTACAGATGTGCTCTGTCAGTATAAAACATCCCAGGGCTGTCAGCCTGCTCCCAGCAGCCTCATCTACTCCCCCTTATGCTTAAGGATCACAGAATTGCAAGGCTTTTTTCTGTTTACTGTAAGGACATGTTGCCTGGATCCTTTTTGGATGGAAACGCTCTGCTGCATTGCTCTCTAGCAACCTTAGTCAAGGTTCCCCAGAGTTTTTTCCAGCCCACCAGACAGTTTAGTTGCTCCAAAGCAAGACTGGGTTAGTTCAAATCCAGTATTTGATCCAATGGCTCAGCTACATTCCTGCTAGGATATTGCCCTCAGTATCACCACTCTGCCTATTTAGCAAGCAGTCCACGGATGAGAAAGACAAGTGCATGCCAGAAGTTACTGGGTTCACCAAAGCAAACTAACCACAAAGGTCCCGAGCTGGCAGCCTTTCACCAGGAAGAGATCTGCTCCTAAAGCTCTGCTCTTCCATCACTCTGGCAGCTTTCTGCTGCTATTGTTTCCCCCCTCTCTCTCTTCAGAGATTTATTTTAGTACTGACAGGGACACTGCAAGGACCTTTCTTTCCTTTCTCTATTCTAAGGCACTTCCTTTTCTCTCCCTCCCACCCTCTGTGTAGACAAGAGGGCCCATTTCCCTGCAGTGATTAATTCCTTTTGGCCCTTACAACTCAGAAGAGACTTTCTTTTACTGCTGGTTTTATTCCTCTCTGATTCAAAATGCACCTTGCATCATATAAAATAGCTCCAAGCACTTCCCATTGGGAATATGGGTTAAAACCCAGCCTGAGTCCTCACAGCAGACAGTCAGAGAAGATCACAGTGGGTAGGGGTAAAGAAAGTACATGGATGCTAGTGTACAGTACTGGCAAAAGCAACACTTCCCTACTTTAAAAGGGATGTTGACCACTAGGGAATGGAGGAGGAAGAGAGACTGCAATGGCTGAGAGCTGCACTATTTGCCCCACAGTAAGCTCAGCCTCTTTAGTCTCTTGAACTCTTAGAAGAAAGTGTGTTTATTCCACTGTAATCCCAGGGAGTAAACATGGAGTACTCAAAAAGTCTTTAATCTCCTGAAGAAAGGAAGAAGGAGAACCACAGCCGGATGCCATTGCCAGGCAACCTCTGATTAGAGCTAAAACACTGTTTTGTAGAGTGTGGCTGATCAATCCGTGCACACGGTAGATTCCCTGTCTCCACTGGATTCTGCACTGAGGCTGCTTAACCTCCCAAAAGCACTGCTGGCAAGCCCATATTATTGGGTGTGGGACAGAGGAAACTACTTGAAATGAAGGGGCCAGTCTTACACAAGAGGTGAGGCTGGATGATTGCCTGTCAAACCTGGGGAGCTTGTGAATTGCCAGAGCTCTCGTTTTGCCTGTGGCATTTCTGTAAACCTGCCACTGGTACTGGTTCAGTGCTGGCATGTGTCCTGGAAGCACACCTTCTCCAAGCTGTTCATTGTTCAGGTCTGCCAGAGACTGCATTTGCTCCCCTGCCTCTGGCAAGAAAGTTTCAGCTTTCCTTGTATAACCTTGCAGAAGCAAGGAGCATGGCAACCAGAGGGGGCTGGCTACACCCTCGAACCACAGAGAAGAGGCCATGCGCTCCAGATCCAGAGAGGAGGGTGGACAGTCAAGGTGACCCCAGAGTCACAGAGCCAACTCAGCAATTCAGCTCAGATGACACGCACTGCAGCATGGCACAGATGAAGGAGGAACTCCCAAGGTATGCAAATAATCTCAAGGATCCAGTGGCAACAGTTGTACACCAGATCAACTTGCAAAACTGAGCTACAATCCTCCCAGAGTAATGTAGTAAGGTGCTCCATAAGGCAAAATCTGTGGTTCCCACTTGGGTATGAGGCTGTTTATGCCAGGGGAAGAAAAAAAAAAAAAAATCACCACCAGACATAAGGCTGTAGGTCCATGAAGTATCTGCATAAGCAGTACCCAAAAGAAATTTCAGCTACTATGTAGCACCCCCCTAGTCTTTGTTGACCCATGAACTCCATGTAAGGGGACAGCATAGATAGACTAGGCAGTGGTCCCACAAAAAGAAGCCATGCCACCTTGAAAACTTGCCAAGAGCTGATGGGTTGCATCTAAATCCCTGCAAAGTCCCTCAGAATACAGGCAATGCTTTCAAGCTTCAAGCCTGATTAAGGAAGAGCTTAGAAAATGCAGCCAACTAACAGAGTCTTATTGTCAAGTGCATGAAGCTACAGAGAGGTGTATCTAAATCTTCACTCATGAGCACAGACTGTCAAGATTTCTCTCCAGTATTAAGAAGCACAAGCCAGTCTAGATAAGGATCTTGGAACAGAAGAATACAGCAGGTGAGGCATTTTCCACACTGGTGTCCCCTGCCTTTGAACGCCTCTCCCACACAACATTGATCCTGGCTTCCTCTTCCCACCTTTCCCATCCCCAGTTCTGGCTAGTTCTGATGCATGTGTGTGCTGGCTGTGGTACTAACCACACACTCCCTGCATTTACAGGGTGCCTGTTCATCCCTGGACACGGTTGCCAGACTAGGGTCCAAACCAGCTGCGCTCTCCGTGTCTTTTCCATAGCACAGCACTGAAACAGGCCCGATGCTTCTGTCCACCTGAAGAACCTCACAAAACCTTTAGAATGTAACAACCTTGGGAATTTCTGCTCTTATCTCAAATTTGGTTGAAACTGTTCCACATGTTCAAAAGTTGCCAGAAGGGCCCCAGGGTAAACAGCATGATTAGATAAACTTTGTCACCTTAGGAAACCATCCAAAACCAGCCAAGAGTCTCATATACTACATCCACAGCCCTACAGGTATCTTGCTGCAGCAGGACAGGCCGAGAAGGTGCCCTTTGTGCATGAAGCACAGGCAGCTGGTGCTTTGCTGCCATTGCAGCTCACTTGCACATTGTAACGTGGACAAGAAATAAACTGCTTATTAAGCAGCAATCCCAGGTTTGTCTGATTTTGCTAATGGTGGGTGTCGATCCTCGCTGAGATGATTCACAAGCTGACACTATTTTCTGTTCTCCCCTTCTGTCTCCAGCCAGAGCTCTGATATCCCTGGCTCAAAGCCAGAGTGAAGGGTGAGTGTCTCTCACTTGTTTATAGCAGGGCTGGGGGATGTTTAAATGAAGGTGGCGATAGGAATCTTGGGAGCTTCACAGCACACATAACTGCAGCTACAGTCCTTCCTGCAGCTGACAAGTTCCACTCAGGCCAGAGTATAGAAATTTCTTTATCTAAAAAAAATCCATTGATCAGCTCCTTCTGGAAACAAAGGCACTCTCAGGGATCATACTAGTGACAAAGCAAATTTAAAAACCATAATCACTCATGGCCTGATCTTTAAAAGGCAGGACCCCAAATCAAAAACGATGTGTGCAGCTACATGCTTAGCAGACACATGCAGCTACCATGACTGCCTGCAAAAAGAAACCCTTTGACAGGAGAGAGACAGTCCAGCTGGATCTCTGTGAGAGGTGAGAGCAGGTCCATGCTGAACCGTGCAGCTTCAGTGCTGATAGTGTCAGAGCACAAACCCAGCTTTAAAATAAAAAACTCTCCAGTCATTAGTTTAGTAAGGAAGCCCTACAGATTATTACTAAAGCTAAAAGAATTTGTTTAGATCCACACTGTGTTTCATTGTGAATGTTTATTTTCTTTCGGCACTTCATTCAGCTTGGACAATGACAGCAAGTTAATTAGTTTCATATTTGTCCATCCTTTTAAGCCTCTTTTACAGGATTTCATTACTGCAATACCAAGACTGAAAGCATGATGAGCAAAGGCATGTTTGATTTTTTTGGAAAAAGTCTAAAAGTCTTCACTTGATCACTTATTTTTTTTTTATCGTCAAGTGATTCCAGCAAGTTTGCTACTATCTAATGACTACACTAGAGGGTCAAAACTGACCTGATCATGTTTACTTAAAAAACCCAAACAAACAAAAATACCACAACCAAAAGCCTGAAGCCTAGCTTATGAAACTGAAATGCTTGCAAGCAGAAAAACTCTTGGAGTCAGAGGAAGAAGAATCAACTCTGACATGATACAATATTATTTTTTAATGCCTTACAATTTGAATGCCAGTGGTATACTTGATGCTTGAATGGGTACCAAATGCCAAGAGCCAGCAACATCACAGCTATATAAGTTTGGGGTTCAAGACAACAAAGACATTCAGGGGCTCTGCAGGACTGTCTGTTGATGACCCCTTTCAAAAAAACCATTTGGACACCTTGCAAGAGTCTCAAACACATGAGTCTGGGAAACCCCTAGTCAAGCAATGCACTGGAGTGCCTGAAGCTCATTTTTGCAAGGGCAGTTCTGTCTGAGAGTGCAGCTAAGCACTGGTTCAGTGCAGAACTGCTTATTTTCTGGGAATGCAGCATTAAGCATAGGATCCATCACTGGCCACAAGCACACCACACAGCACCATTTCAGAAGAGAAAGAACCTGAAAGACCAAGGAGCTGGGCAGCAACACACTCTGACTGCTGCATGATTCCCACATGGACATCAGCAGCACCACTGGCAGGAGCAGGGGCACAGCAGCCTGAGTGCTGAACATTGCCTCAGTTAAAGGTCTCGGTTCACCTCACCAGGGACCTGGAATTGCTGGGGAACTCCCGGAGAAAAGCTGGGTTTCAGCCGCCACATAGCACCCTCAAAGTGCCAACATGGACCAAGTAATTCCACAGGACAATTCTCAGCTACTCCTCCCTGGATCCATACTAACAACTCCCATAAAAGCCAGTGCCCAGCTTCCCCTTCCCTCCCACAAGTACTGCATATCAATTTCATTTTCTTCTTTCTGCTTCCTTCCCATATTCTGCCCCAGCTTCCATATCTCCTATTTAGTCATTTCTACTGGTGGATAGTCCCGTTATCTATCAACACCAACCTTTTGAAAAGTAAAAACTCCATACAGCTATACTACAAGCAACCAGAGATCCTACATTGCATCCATGCAAAACCTAGGGAGCAGTAACTGCTGCTCTCATTACACACATCCCAAGAGCTGACCCACAAACTGGAAACAGCTGCCTATCTGCATGGCAGCAGGCTTGGGGCTGCACTGCACTGACCTGTGCCTCTGCTCGGGCCAAATCACTCAGCTCAACAGATTATCCACAACAGCCACACAGCTGGCAAGTCTTACCAAGTGATGGCACAGCACCAGGGTGACAGGCTGCATGGGAGATGAAGCCAGGTAAATATGTAACAGCTGGCACTGGGGATAACTTGGAAAGAAAGTCTACCTCAGCACCACAGTGATGAGAAGCTGCTGAAGCTCTAGAAAAAAAAAGTCCTTCTGACTTGCCTAAAACCCCCTAAATCTTCCTTCTCTGCTGAAGCCTAAAATAAAGAAGAACAGGAAAGTGGGTTCCTTATAGCAGAAAGCAAGAGACAAAATTCCCCTCAGAAGAAGTGCAGTATTTTCCACACTGGTGACTGTCTTATCATGGAAAGACATCTGAGACACTTCATTAGTCACTGCCTGCAGTGTGCCTCCTTAAACATGTTCCCAAAGCAGTAGAGACCAAAAATAAAATGAGAAAAGAGGAATCTCTATCTGCTCAAAAATGTGGAATTAACTGGAGCGGTAGTTGAGATACCATGCAAAACATTTTCTTTGTATATTTTACAAGATTTTCATCTGCTATTTTCATCTGCAAATAACTCCTTTAGAACAGGAGCCAGGTCCAGAACTGCACTACTAAAAAGGCCCAGAAGTTGTTTTCTTCAAACAGGTGTCTTCACCAGTCCAATCCTGAAAACAATTGAAAGCTGCCAGTTCTCACTGGAGCTTCTCTGACAAGTTTGGAGATGTGCTGGTAAAGAAGCACACATGCTGAAAGCTGTGTGCTGGATGTGAGTACTCAAGTTCCTACCAACTGTGCCCCTAAAAGGGACCGCAAGTCTTCACTGGCAGGGTCAACAGAGACCACTGGGAGGAGCCAGAAGAATGGAGAAAGGAGAGATGGAAGAAGGTACTGCAGTGCCTAAAATATTTCTTTGCAAATCTGACTTGTATTTAATTAAAATGTTAAGAACCAATAAGGTACAGGACAGGTATTGCCCTTTCAAATCTCTCCTAGACACTAGTATGCACATACAGCATCAACCCCTACATGAGATAAACAAAAATGCAAAGTGAAGTATGGAAAAAGGCTCAGTATCTTTTCTGAGCTCTGACAAAGGGCCAAATCACTATGTGAGAGTCTTCTCACATGGCATTCTGGCATGTGGTTCTTATCATCAGCATTCTGTGGTTCTTATCTGTCACACTTCAAAATCAAGGAATAAAATTGGACCTGCCCTTCCAGCTCTGGCAAAAAAATGCATGCGAGAATCAGAATTGTTCAGGCTGGACAAGACCCTTAAGATCATCAAGTCCAACTATAAACCAAAGACTGCCAAGTCCACCACTAAACCATGTCTTTAAAAACCACATCTACATTCTTATAAATACCTCCAGGGATAGTGACTCTTAACATTTCCTAAGCAGCCTGTTCCAATGCTTGACAACCTTTCCTGTGAAGAAATTTTCCTAATACCCAATGTAAATCTCCCATGGTGCAACCTGAGGTTTGTTTCTGCTTGTCCTGTCACCTGTTACTTGGGAGAGGAGACTGACCCCCAGCTCACTATGATGTCCTTTCAGGTTGTTGTAGAGACCAAAAGGGTCTCCCTTGAGCCTTCTTTTCTCCAGGCTAAACAACCCCAGCTCCTTCAGGTGCTCCTCATAGGACTTGTGCTCCAGACACTTCACCAGCTCCATTGCCCTTCTCTGGATACATTTGAGCACCTCAATGTCTTTCCTGCTGTGAGGGGTCCATATTCGACACAGGACTCAAGGTGTGGCCTCACCCCTGCAAAGAACAGGGAGACAATCCCTGCCCTGGTCCTGCTGGTCACACTATTTCTGACACAAGCCAGGTCACCACTGATCTTCCTGCCCACCTGGGCACACGCTGGCTCATGTTCAGCACACCCAGGCTCTTTTCTGGGAGGCAGCTTTCCAGCCATTCTGCCCGCAGCCTGTAGCACCGCCTGGGGTTGTGGTGACCAAAATGAAGCACTTGGCACTTGACCTTGTCAAACCTCGCACCACTGGCCTCAGCCCATCAGTCCAGCCTGTTCAGATCCCCCTTGCAGCGCCTTCCTAACCTCCAGCAAATCAACACTCCCCCCAACCTGGCGTCACCTGCAAACAGAGGGAAGGGGTCTCCAAGCCAGTCAGACCTAGCAGAGCAGCAACATCGTTTGGCAAGGGGAAAGCAAGGTTCATTCACCTGTCCTGGCAATGACCCACGGCCAGCTCTTACTCGAACGTCCCTCCCTGTGACTGACGGAAGGAGACGTCGAGCGGAGCCAGCCTGCAGAGCACGCTGGCGGAGCTGAGGGGCAGCTGCCCGCCCGCCCCCTGCTTCCCCGTGCGGCAGCGCAGCGGCACGGTCTCGGGCCGTGCCCGCAGGCCGTGCCCGGCACCTGCAGCTCCCGGGCCGCCCGCAGCAGCCCAGGCCGGGCCGGGCCAGGCCAGGCGGACCGTGCTCCCGGGCAGGGCCGTGCTCCCGGGCCGCCCGCAGCAGCCCGGGCCGGGCCAGGCCAGGCCAGGCGGACCGTGCTCCCGGGCCGCCGCCTGCGCCCTCTGCCGGCCACGCTCGCAGGCGGCACCGGCCGCCCCCGCCGCTCGGTCCCGGGACGGCGCCGCGGCCTTTGGACACTGGGACGGGATCGGGGCCGCCTCATTTCGGGCGCCACGAGTGTACCCAAGCACCTGGACACGGCTCAGCAGTGACCTGCTAACGCCACCACCTCCAGCCAAGCTTCCCTGCCTCCTCTCACTTCTCCCAGGCCAGGAGCGCTCCGCCGGCAGACAAATTCCTTCTGCCTGGACTCCCCTTTCAGAAGGGCAACAGCCTCGCTTTTATCAGAGCAAAGGGCTCTGTTCTCGCAGCTGCTGCAGGTTCCTGGCTTTTTCAGATCTCACTGTAGGTTCTCATCAAGCCCCAAACCAGTGTGATTTGCTAAACCGCAAGTGCTGGAGCTCACCTAAGAACAAACATTCTTCCATCGGACCAAGTGTGTTCACTTTTGTATGACAGCCTCCACCAGCACAAAGACTAAACCTCTGCTTAGGTACCTACAATGCCCTCAGTGCTCTGCAGCCTCAAAACAGGATCCAAGGGCAACAAACATTGCAAAGAGGGCAAGAGAAACAGTGACAAATCATTTTTGTGGTAAGCTGACACCCATTAATTGATGGGCTACAAATTTCTGGGTGGTGGGAACCTGTACAGGTGCACAGCACTCCCCACAGCTGGCAAGTCATGGTGTCTGCAGGACAGCAAGCTGTGAGACACATTATCAGCCTCAACGCAAAAGGATTTGCCGTTTTCCTCACCACCCTTCTCCCATGGGGCAGCCTGTAATTCCCAGATGCAGCTAAGAGCAGTCAGTTAGCTGGAAATGACTAGTTGCGGTTTCAGGCTGTGAAAGATGGCACTCGCTGGTAACCCTTCCCTCCCTCTCTCCGTTAATAATCCTCCTCCCTCCAGTTACCAGAAAATACAGCAGTGCTGCCTTCTGCCTGCCCCTCTCTCCTCCCTCCAGGCTACTCCTTTGGAGAATTGGCTCCACAGCTGGATTGTAAAATAATCCAGCTGTTCCTATGACAACATGCTGGCAGTGGGCAGAGATGACGCCAGCACGCAGTGTTGGCCCATTCACTACCAACACCCAACTCTGTTTTGGTTTGGGAAGCATTTGTTTTTCTATGCGGGCAGCTCTGCCAAGTACATTTCTGAAGGCTGGAGGGGCAGGAGGAGCCACAATCCCAGAGATGCCAAGAAAGTTGCTGGCTCTGTGATTTACCCTTGTTTTGGTTTGGCTTTTTTTTTTTTTTTTTTCCCCAGCTTCATCTGATGTGAGGATAAAAACCCCTCCAGCAATCTTGCAGCTGCACACAATCTTTGCAAGACTTGATCCAGAGCCTGATTTTAAAAGCCCAGTGCAAGACTTTGCGTGCCAGGCTTGCACAGGAAAAAAAAAATAAAAGCCTTGGGTAGAATCAATAAGGGCCACACAGTCTTTATTTTAATATCTTGCCTGTCGGCAGAAGGCTTGCAAGGGAGAGGGAAGCAAAGGAAAAGCTTGCTCCATGTAAGGCATTATCCAAACACCTGGATGGACTCACCCAGGCTCTCCAGCTCTGACAGGAGCTAGCTCATGTACCAAGGGATTTGGGCAGAGGCCATTAGCAGGAGCAGAAGGACCTTCCTGTCAGGTTCAGCAAACAGAGGAGGCTCCTTAGGTACTGCAGCTCTTAAACCTGCTCAGCAAAGCCAGCTCCTTCAGAGTCACTGGGTAATTCTACATACATATCTTGGCAACTCCAATGACAGGGATCCCAAAGGGAAGGTCAGGAATATGCCTGACATTCCTCAGGAGAGGAAGGCAATTTCTCAAGGACTATTACCCTCACAAGGAAACTCAGCACAGCAAAATACCCCTGCTCCCAGCATCAACAAAACAAGAGGCAGCATTTGTTACTGCCTGTACTTTTCACTATGCCTCCATTTTTATTCTGAAGGACTTGAGAATAGAGCAGAGTGTAAGATAGGTGAGACTCTGTAGCTGAATAAGTGCTCAGGTGATTACTCACCACTGCAAGTGTAACAGTGACAATTTCTATTGCAGGCCTGCGACCACTGCAATGGTTTGTCTGGCTGCAATGACCAGAGCTCACACTGCTCTGCCACCAACATGCCGAATGTCAGCAGGTAGGGGTGAAGAAAGACGGTCCTCACAATAAAATAATTGAAGTGGTTCTGCTGTTTTTGAAGGGGGACCTCCATGGGCCTCTCTGGAGACAGGACACAAACGGCCAATCAACCCAAATAAGTGCAACAAAGGGATTGTATCTCAAACTACTCAGGGTTAGTTCTCTGATCTGGCATGGTGAGCAGCTGGACATAGCAGATTGCTAGGTACAAGGGAAGTCAAGAGATCAGATTAGCTTAAACCTATACATGTTTCCTAGATGAGAGCAAGAAAAGAAAAACAGCTGGAAGCATGGCTATTTCTGGAACTGCCTTCTAAATTGCAGGCACAACAGCCTCCTGTGAACCCTTCAGCCTCAGTGCCACCTGAACATCCAGCACAGTAATTACAGCAAGACACCCCTTCCAGGATCTAGTCCCTGTCGGCTGTTCACTATTGGGCTTTCTCACTGGCCCAAGACAGGCTTAACCCATAATCTCTCTAAGTTCTTCCTGCAGAAGACAGCTCAAAGAGTCAAAACCCAGTAAAATAAACAAAAGCAAGGCTCTTCCCCTGACTAGCACAGCCCGTGCTGTCCAAGCCCCTTGTGTGGTGTGCTTTAGTCTTCAGCACTTCCCACAAGTGCCAGATCCCACTTCACAGTCTGACTTTTTACTATTTCCTAGGGCAAAATCTGATAAGAGGTTGCCAGGCCCCTGGTCTGTATGGTGTTTACAGGAACAGACCACTCTATCCAAAGCTTCATTAGATAAACTAGACTCAATATCGGCACACGTACATATTTGAGAGGATTAAGAACAAAATTTCATCAAAAGGTATTTCAATTATCAGACTGCACAGCAGATACACAGCAAGGCAAAGGACTCTGATGTTGTCATCTTACTTCAAAGGTTTTGTACCTTCTTCGTGATTTCTCATGGGCAGCTCCTCCCAGCACTAACTCCTTCTTCTCTGTACAGCCAACACACTCAATCTAACTTCTTGACCAGCCAACCTACTCTTTTACAATACCCATCCTAATTGGAGCTAGCTGTGGTCTATTAAGGGCAGGCCTGTTCCTAATTCTTGATAATTAGCACAGCTGTAACTCCTTAAGGGTGAGATTACCTTCATCACTATCTCTATTTTTCTACATTCCATGCATCCACACTCTGAGAGCAAGTCTGGTCATGTATCAACAACCTGCCCATCTCATGAAAAGTCTACCTACATACTTGGTCCCGCCCCAGGTCCCTTGTGAGGCTTGGTAGTCGTGGGAAAACAGATTGGGGAGAGGAAGGAGAGCATCCTGAGAGCAGTGTCACTGCAGATGGGAGATGGGAAAAGGTGAGTGACTAGGAAAAGGATTTTGTGGTGAGAACTAGAGGGTCCTGGCAAAGCAGACTGCTGCACTGGAGAGGGAGCATCAGTTCTTTGGTTCTTACTGGGCCAATAAATGACTTCTGTTAAGCTCACATTGCCACCTACCCCAACAACTAAGCTTAGAGACAAATTAATGAGGTACATATTTGCCTCATGAATGATGAGGTGGGTTGGAAGCTGTCTGGATCACAACACTCAACATCAGTCAGCGGTACAAAACCCAAGTGACAACCAGTGGACTCTAGTGGCATCTCTTAAGGGTCAGTATCTGTGATGTCCTTAGTAGCATCCTGAATGGTGTGACAAAGCTTATAAACAGCGAATTAGTGCACAACATCATATCAGGGGTAGTGTCTGACATGCTTAGAGAGCAGTGCTACCACTTGGAGGTGGCTGATAGCAATTTCATGAAAGAAATAATCAAATGCAACTCCGTCATCTGGGAGAGAATAACTCCATAAATAGTACTGGGTGCCACCTGCCTGAGGAGCCGCTTCACTGAAAGAGTGTTTGGCATTTGCAGAAAGTTTGGGAAACCAGCAAGGAAACACTAACTCTTCAATACATGTCCCCAAGATCCTGACTATTTACCATAAGACTGATCAAACAGTAGATCAAGTCACCCAGAAATGTAGTAGAAACCCCATTCCCAGGGATATCCTAAATCCAACTGGACAACACAGTGAGCCACACACTCTCGTTGGACCTGTTTTCAGCCGGTGGCTGAAGAAGGGATCTCTGGGGTCAGAACATCCTGATTCAATGCTCCTCAGCTGCGATTACTCTCCTCTGCTTTTCTCCCCCAGTGCTCAGCTTCCCGGAGACCAGCAGGGAGCAGTGAAAGGCGAGGAATGAAGACTTACCCACCGGACCAGCAGCATTCCTGAGCGGCTGCAGACTCATGCCGGGACCGCCCAGCTCTGAAGTTCTGAATGCCCAGCCCAGGGAAGCGGGAAAGGGCCCCGGCCAGGCACCGGCCAAGAAGGGACATTGGGAGATGCGCCCCCCGGGCACGGGCACAGCGGGGAGCAGGGAGCGGGGACACCAGAGCCGAGGGAGCGCGGGTGGCGACTCTCTCGGGGACCTGGCCAAGGGAAGCAGAGTCCCGGGGTGTTTCCTGTAGCCGGAGGGTCTGGCGGAGGGGGCTGCCCTGCTGGCTGCACCCACGGGTGCCAGCCCACGAGCCTGATCTCCAGAATTCCGGTGATCTTCCCGATATTGCTGCTGTCAGCGTTGGACGGTGCCTGTTGCTTCAGGCTCTGGGGCTGCAGGTTCGTATTGCCTAACTGTCCTCTTTGATCTCAAGATATAAACACATGCTTAACAAAAACCGAAATTTAAATTCTTACATAACTACATGACTCCAGGCACTGGGATGATGAAATCCCAAGAAGCATCAAGACTCTTCCACTGACAATGGACCTGCCAAAACCCAGGAGACGCTGGCCATTTTACTGGTCACCTTTGCTGCAGGTCAGGATAATGCTCACATCCATTGTGCAAATAAGCACCAAGGCCACAAAGGCATTTGCATGCTGCTGTCAATTCCAGTATAAATTACAGCATGTTGATTTAAACTATAGAACTTTACCCACAAATGACACCTACGGAAAATCAGACACAGGACAAAAAGAAACCCCAGCATATGGATGTCTTGGGACCCCAAAAATATGGGTTTAGAGGTGGCTGAGCTTAGAAATGCTGCCTCAGGTTTAACTCTGGGGTGAATGACTATGACTGGGGTGGTTGCAAGCATTCCCATCCAAGTCTCTCCACCCTACTCTCCTGTCCTAGGCTAACACACCTGTTCCAGGGGGGGCACAAGAAGAATGGGAACATCAGTCCTTGTCACTGGGCATCAGGGAGCTCTGCACGAGCCCCTTTCCTCAGTCACTTGAATAGCTAATAGCTCTGGGCATGGGCAAGGGTAAGCACAGGCTGTCACCCAGGAGAGCTAGCAACACACTGTAGACAGCAAAGACAGTACTTTAAATTGCTAGTTAGATCTGCCAGAGCATGACATTCAGATCTTAGAGATGCTCATGCATATACATAGAGATATTTCATACATCTGGGGTAGTTCCTTGCCACAAACCCTGTGTGTTACCACTCGGCTGCTTTCACACACCGCACCAGGGCATTAGCCAGCTCTCTGTGATACAACTGATCCAGCCATTCACACACTCAGTGCATCAGCAAAAGTTGGAAGGGGTCTCTGAAGGCCACCCTTCCCATCCCTCCTCAAAGCAGGGTCAGTTACAGAGGGTGGCTCAGGGCCTCAGCCAGTCCAGTTTTGATTGCCTCCAAGGCTGGAGGTTCTACAGCCTCTCCAGGCAACCTGCTCCAGCATTTACCATTTTCATGGTAAAGCATAAGGATTTTAGTGCATGCTCCGAAGACTGAACACTCCAAACTGAACTTAGGCAAATCAGTTAGGTCCTGGATATGCTGGTCCACAGGAGTTTATACAGTTCTGTCAGCTACAGCACTTGACTGGTTCTGCAGTAACTTTGGTCAGGGATTCAGTGCAGCCTAACTCTCCCACATAAACACATGTATTGTGCCAGTGTAACTTCCTGAGCCATTTCATTGAGAGGTCGGGTAAGTGACTGTGTACAAGGCAGGAATAAAACAGAATTACATGAATGAAGAGCTCCTGAAACTGTAGCTTCTCTGCAATAATGTAATATTGGCCTTTGCAAGGCATGCAATTTTCCAAAATTTGGAGAATGAGTTCTCTAAGGACCCTTCAGTACCTGCCCATTCAGACTGCAAGCTATGCTGCTTACACCTGTAGCACAAACACACTGCAACACAAAATCCACTGGGGAGAGGAGAGGGGAATAAACCACACGTTTGTGTATTAGTCACTTTTGAGGTTAATGGGAAAGTGTTCAGATGCTGCTTTAAATGCTTCCTGGTAAGCTGCAAACTAGAACAGAACACTTCAATCATTAGTGCCCATAAGGAGCTCCAAGATCCTTAGGTGGAAATCACTATATAATAACTACTTCATTCTCTTAAACACAGATGATTATTTCAGTGCATAATGTATCTTAAAAGGAAATACAAACCTTTGCTTAGAAGTCAGAGCCGGTCCTTACCACATTCTGTGCCTGTTCACCTGCAGGGCACAAGCTGTCATGCAATATCCAGTAATTAAGCTATATTTATTATAAGATTGGAAGCTGTGAGGTCATTCCCTGTGCTACTACACGTGCCTTAAGTTAGCTATGATAATGATTCTCACATGCACCCAACTGATGTTTAGGCCTTCAGCCACAGTTACTCTCTGATTATACAACAGCAAGTGACAAAGTGGCACAGAGTGGAAAAATATTGCAAACTTTGGTCATAAAGTGATTTGTGCTTGGTTTGACTGCATGGAGTGACACTCTATTCCATATATCCAGCAAATGGAATAGGTTGGCACTTTTACTGCAAACACAGAAGTATCATTGTTCCAGAACCATCTCATTGGTTCCAGAACCATCCTTACCTACTCTATAAGGAATAAGCAAATAAGTTCAATTTATTTTTGGCATGAGAATACTTGCACAGTAAAATCTTTCTCAAATATACATACTAAAAGATATTAAAAAAAAACCCTCAATTCTGAAGTGCTAAAGCTTTCTTGGCAAATCTTGACTTATGTTAATGACATAACTATATGACAGGTTTATGAAGAAGCCATGTTAGTACTATTCCGGTGTAATGAGCAAGAGTCTTGCAATCCTAAGTGCCTTTCTGCAATAAGGAGTAAAACAGCAACAAAAAGAATTTTATTAGGTCTTGACCAAATGTGTCAGGACTAAGATCCAGCAAAGCATTTGCCCTTGGAACCTAAAGGTATGTAGAATATGGATAAAACTTTTTTCAAATAGATGTTCCTCATCAGGATCATCCCTTCTGAGTGATGAGGCATAGGTAGCTCCTGTGACTATTATTTTGTGGTTCTTAAAGCGTGGAAACCATCAACTTGCCATGCCCCTTGACTTAGCTCCCAGACAGAAACAAAGATCTTGAAAATATGCATCCAGGTAGAATAACATGTTTCCGTGTGTGTTATTTCACCATGTTTCCCACCAATTACAGCTACGTGTCTGCCGTTCAGTGAAAAGCATCAGTTTGTGTTTCCCTTAAATCCTCCTCCATATTTAGGATGATTTGGAGATAACTTATCAAACACTGCAGTCACTGGGATTCCTTTCGGAGCACTGAACCTGTTACACAACCCTTAGAACAAGGTAAATCCTCTAACCTGCCAGAGCTTGTTAATAGCCTGGAACAGGCAGTATCTACAATGCCAAGTGAAGCTTGGCAGGAGCTGCTCTGTGGTGGAAGGACTGGGCTCACCACGTCCACACCACACAGCACCTGGCTGGTGGTCACCTCCGAACTACGCGTGGTCTTAAATAAGTATTATTTCAGGAGTGTTATTTCAAACAGGCAGATTTTAATAAAAGAGACCTTGTGCCATAGCCCAGAGGCATGATTTACAACATGAAGCTAAAGGACTTGTCGTATGCCACAGCACAGAGGCGTGTTTGACAGTATGAAACCTGCTGGGATCTTTCTGGATCACTCAGAAGAGTGGAGGGGGTCCAGTCTCAGAGTCCAGCTCATTGGACACATGCTACCCTCTGAGCTACACCCAGCCATCATCTTGGAGATTGCTGGCTGACACGTGCCAAGACTGTTCAGAAACCAGAATCATTAGTGTGTAGCAGAGCACAATGGAAAAGCAGGAGTCAAATGCCCAGGCTTGATTCCTACCCTCTTTGATTCAGCAGCACAGGCATAGCCAAGGGACCCAGGCTTGTGGCACCTGGAAATTGCTGACAAACAGCAGCAAAAAACCACAGCCGTGTCAGGGGGGGAGGAGTGGGGGTGGAGGGAAGAGAATGAAGAGGATGGGATGATCTGAGAGGCCCATGGATAGTTAAGGCTTTGAAGAGCTGAATTCTTTGAAAGTCTTGGAGTAAAATCCTTATCTGTGCCGAAACCCCATTCCTGGCTTTGTACTCAGTTCTTATGTAATGACAGCAAATTACTTTGTTTTATCTTCCCTGGTGTCCTCGAGGTTAGTGACACATCACCATTAGGTTACGTTACTATTTTAATTCAACTGCCATACCACATGCCTAAATACTCCAACAGAGCTTGTCCTTCTCCTGTCTGCTACTGGCAACTGTTATTTTTCCTACAATTAGAATTCAAATGCTTCATGGCAGGAATTTCATCACTCTCATGCTGAAGCATCCAATATACTTCAAAGCCATGTCAAAATAATGTTTTATTTAAAAACCCAAATACCCTCACAATATCTGAATTCCATGTACCTTTCAGATTATATGCTTTAAGGCTAACACTGCTAATGTATTTTATGGCCTTTGCAATACCATTACCTATTCAGGGGAAATATTTAATTTTGCAAAGAGAACCAGTTAAGTACTATATTATAAGTTGGTTTCTCTTCCCTTCTTCCTGAGCATGAGAAGATTCAATATGGGCTATTTAAAAAGCACTCAATCCTTACCAAGTGGAAGATGCGATGCAATCAGAATTAAAATTACTCCTTTAACGTTGCAGCTGGTTGTCCACAGCCAAGAGACCAAGTTACAAAACATTTGTACAAAAACAGAGCTCAAATCTAATCAGTGAAGAAGAGCTGAAAATCTGTTGTTGTGCAGACTAAAGATGCCAGGGGGTGGCAGGGGACAGGACACCACTCCACAGAACAAGAGCTCCTTAATTGGAAATTATAAAGATACATTGTCCACATGCTGGTTACAGCCTTCTTTTGTTTTCCCATGATATCCTGTTGATATAATATCCAGGTCCCTTGTGAACATCCGCTGTTTCCAAAGGAGAAGAATGGGTGGTGTTGGTTTCACTTCAGCACCTCACTGGGTCACCAGCCTACCTCTGCCTGGAAAGGCTCCCGGATGCAGCTCCAAAGAACAACCTTATCAGCAAAAGATCTGAGCAGATAAGGAGCACGGACATATGAGATCACATCTTCTGGTAATTTAAACAAATTCAAACACCATTACAATACGGAAGCACAGGAAAGAGCGAAAGTTCAGCTAAACCCCTACAAACCCACATAGAAATAGTCATATTTGATGAAATCAAGCACAGCTTTTGCCCTCCCTGTTATCAGCCACAGTCTTCTGACACTACCTGGTAGCAACCACTTGAAGAAAGTAGTAAGGACAGTCAGTGGTCAGTGTGTAATGCTGCCTCACCACAGTATTCCCTTAGGTCACAGAAATTTCAAAATCAGGACTTGCACAGCCAAAGGGTATATTTGTGTATTTAATAGTCCTCACGAGCTTTTATTTCTGTTCATTTGAGTTTTCATCTAAAAAAAAAAAAACAAAAAACAAAAAACAAAAAAAAAAAAAAAAATTAATTAAGTTTTTCTCTAAAAAAAAAAAAAAAAAAAAAAAAAAAAAAAAAAAAAAAAAAAAAAAAAAAAAAAACCCAAAAAAACGAAAAACAACTCCACCCCTTGTTGTACACAAAATCAGGCAAAAAAGTTTTCTACGAGTACCCATGACACAGAATGAACAACCTTGTCAAATCTGGTTTTATTCCACATTTCCCCAAGTTTTGTTTCTTGTACATCATTCTTACACTGAAAGAAACCTCCCCTAACTTGTGTCTGTGAAGCTGAAGAGTCCTAGTTAACTCACCTGCTTCTGACCTAGAAGCTGTCCCAGACTTCCTAACATTTATCTGCTTGTCTGAACCTCTCACGATGCTCTCTGTCCTTCTAAAGATCAGAACTGTACACAACATCCAAAGCACTGGCACACCATGGATTTATCCCGTGCCATAATGACACTCTCTGCTTTTAGTCTCTTGCTCTTATTCCTTATCTCCTAACACTCGATTTGCTCATTTACCAAGCCTTGAACTGAGGTTTTCACAGAACTATTGTTATGCCAGGATCTTGTTCCCAAGTGATAAATCAGCTTCTAGGCTGTTTCTGTATGATTGAAATTGATTGTCTATCTCCCATTTGAAACACTTTACATGTATGTACATCAAATTGTACCACCCACTCACTTTGTTTTGTGATGTTTTGCTACCTTTGCTCTCAGTCCACAGGCTCCAATTGAGATCCTTGTGGAACTTGGAATGTTGACTCAATCCACTGAGAAATATTTTGGCTCCATCTTACAGAGACCTGTCTTAAATGCAGTGTCATCTATCCACATGAAACTTCACTTATTCTACAGTTCCTTCAGAAGGTTTTGCTCACAGATTTTCTTGAATACTTTTTAGAAACCCAAGTAGGAAATACCAGCTGAATGTCTCTCGTTCACATGCTTTGCTGAGTCCTCACAGGACTCCAAACAATGTGTGAGGCCAGGAGGTCTCATCAGAAAAGCTCTGCCATCTCTCATGGTACCCCATTTTCTCCCTGCACCCACTAGCTCACCTCTTTAAGGTTTTCACTAACTTGGCTGGTACAGAGAAAATGCATTTGCTCAGCAGCTCTACAGAACTTTTCAGGCTGTTGGGTTTTTTGTTTTTGTGGGTTTTTTTTGTTTTGTTTTTATTTTTTTAAATTGGCATATTAACTATCTTCCCTGATTCTGTTATCAAAGCCATTCTAAATGCAATGTTACACAAAAACCATTAGTAAGAAGCTCAGCTATTTCAGTCTTGACTTCTCTTAAAAATCTTGGATGAATATAATGCAGTCCAATTGTTCAATGCTTTTTATTTTAGCCATTTGTTTCACTACCTTTTCTACAGACCTTCAGCTTGAAACACATCCTCTGACTGATCTTTCACAATATCAAGTATAAATACAGGAATATTCTTAGGTTCCTCTGCAATGAGCACAGAGCAAAATATTAACTTAATTTTTCTCCAGAACCTTATCTCCTCTGAATAATCCATTTTTATTTTAACTGTCCACTGGCTCTGATAACTCTTTTGGCAAGCTTCCTGTTCTATTTTGACGGAAAGTAGTAGAGTCAGCTTTTTGTAACAAAATAGTAACAAAAAGTAACAAAAAGACAAATGTCAGGAGAACCAGCAGAGCGGGTCCCTGGTCACGCTCATAGGGCTGCTCTTGTGCTGCAACTGCAGGGGGAAAAAAATTAAAAAAAAAAAACCAAAAAAACAAAACCCAAATAAAAAAAGGTAATTATTTTCTTCCACCTACTGGAGATAAAATGTCAATTATGGGGGGTTGGGATGGTTTGTTTCGTTTTGTTTTCCCACCATCACGGATCAATTCTTGATGACTACGGAGATTTCCCACGGCAGCCCGGGCAGGGACAGCGAGAGCTACGAACGTGTGAGTTCCCTGGGGCTCAGCACCCCGCGGCTTGAAACCCCCGTTCCTCCTCCTGCCGCCTCGCCCCGCAAAGGAACCGAGAGCGCCGGAGGAGGCGCAACGGAGACCGGGCTGCCCGCTCAGCCCAGCGGGGCTCCACCTGCGAGGAGCCGGGTGGGGCAAGGCAGGGAGCGGTGTCCCGGTGCCCGTCCCGGTGCCCGTCCCGGTGCCCGTCCCGGTGCCCGTCCCGGTGCCCGTCCCGGTGCCCGTCCCGGTGCCCGTCCCGCCCTCGGGTCCCTTCCCGCCGCCCCGCGCCGCACGGGAAGCGCGGCGCCGCCGCCTTGCCATATATGGGCACTGCCGGAAGCGCGCGCGTCACGGCGCTGGCTCGCGGCGTCCCCGCGGGGAGCGGGACGTCACGTCACGTCCCCGGCGCGCCCGCGCGCGGCGCCCCGGCAACCAAACAGTAAACACGGGCGCGCGCAGGCGCA